>NC_135206.1:958669-1128669 GCF_050948175.1 Xylocopa sonorina
CAGGTACCATTTCTTGGAAACGTTGTATCATAATTTGCATCTAACTGTTTTGAAAGGCACACACTTTACTTAATGTTTCCAGTGATTCGGTCAACTAAGTAAAGAAATATGCTACTTTCGATATTGTCGAGTCTTGTAATACTAAGGCAAATACTTTCACCTGCCGACATTGTCAACACTGTATTTTGGCTAAATTACAGAAAACAAATTTATTATAAATAATACAATAAACAAAGTAATATTAAATTTAACTTTGTTCATCATTGCCTTGTTGGACACATCCATGACAATATACAGTACAATGGGCCCATCCATTGATGAATATAGTTTCTTTGTAAGTGGAGGTATGATGGACATTTGAAGGTTACCTTCATTTTTTAAAATGAATTGGTATGTTCAGTCTTCCATAATACAACAGAGCATTTTAAATCGAGTTCAATGACTTGTAAGATGAAACCACTGAAGGTTACAAAAAGTAAAGGAAGGCGATAATATTTACGGTTTTAATAGTAAATGAAACATATGTATTGTAAACAGTGGTGGAAGGAAGTGAATAAATACTGTTCGAAGGGCATTTTAATAGTTTGCAGGATAAGTTAAATATGCTAAGATTAGTATTGAAAAATCGGTTCGATTACGTTTGTTTAGGCTGTTCTTTGTGTCGTTCATTTTATATGTACTGTCACGTCGCGAGGGTGGAAAATTTCCGTTTTATTCGCGGATGACACGCAGCCAGAAAACGGACTCGGCACGTTTAATTGCGACGGGTTCCGGGTTCCTTTCATGGGACAACGAACACTTTCAATACGCGATCGCGGTAAATAGGAAAGATCCTACCTTTGCTGTCTTGAATCGTTGTTAATTTAGTAACCCTTCCTGAGATACTGTTGCTATCGAGGATCGCTTTCTGGAATCGTCCCTGCGTAAGGGCTGCGAGGCTGGATCGTAAGAGGGATGAGTCTCCAACGTAGCTGGGTTTCTGTGCTGATCGGCTTGCCTTGGCCGGAAGAAGACGACGGAGCAGGTTGTTGAGGAGCCACTGGAACGGTGGTGTCCGAACGAAGAGACGAAAGGGCTTCGATGCCCACGTAATCACGCACAAGTCAGCGTAGGTAATTCTTCCGTCCCGCACGTCGAGCTTTACGTTTTGGATTGAGACACATTCGCGTCTAGTTCCAGCAATCCGGATACGAATCGGATAAGCAGCGGTCCGCTCTAACCTATCGGTCCAGAAGGGTGAAACGTTGACTATATCCGCACGTAGTTTCCGCTGTGGATCGGCGAAGCTATGCGGCGGTCCGCTCTAACCAGCCGGTTACCAAGGTCAACTAGCGATTGGGTTCGAATGATGGATATCCACACGATAGCTCGTGGAAGAATTCGTAGAAAATAATGAATTTAAAGGATACTAATTAAACTTGTAGATGTAAGGTAAAATAAAATATATTCTAATATAAACCTAAGCTTACACTGACTTCCCTAAGGCTAAGTTAAAGATAGACTTAATGTTTAGAATTGGAATGAATTAACTTGAACTAGAATTGAAGTAGAATTAGAAACACCTCCGATTGAGGTGATGAATGGCCCGGAAGCATTGAGAGCGAGATTGGAACTCCTTGGTTCAGAGGACTGATCGGAACTGATCTTCAGCTCGCGTGTCCGCGACCTCTTCGAGTCGCGTGGCGTGCGAGTCGCTGGACCCCGGAGTGGGGTGGCCGCTCGGCCCGCGAAGTGAGACGGCCGGTCGGAGTGGGGTGCGGCTCGCGTTAAGCGTGAGTCGCGCGCGTCGGACGGTTGCTTGGGCGTATCGAAACTTATGACTATGAGAATTCGCAGATATATTAGGAACCATGTGTGTGTTGTTTGCGTATGTACATTAGTTGTGTCGTGTACTTAATTCTAGGACGTTCTTATGAATATACATTATCAAAATAAGAATAATGGGAGGATGACGTAGGCGAATCGGTGAGATGCTCGGTGATCTGTTCGTGCGGCTGGAGGCTGCATGTCTCCCAACTCTGGCGATAGCGCGCATCATCGCGCGGTCGTACGGTCGATCTCCTGGGTGCTCGCGGATATCTGGCTGCCTTAGCTCGGCGTTCGGTCTGCTTTCCCGTGTGTGAAGGCGCTCTTTCCACGCACTTGGATGAGACTGGCGGTAGATGCGTCGCTGCCGGATGCTGTGGGTGGCGCTGGGGGGTGGAAGGCTGTACGCCGGACGTTACAGTACTGAGTTGCGGATTCCTGAGGACAGCTCACCGAATTGTTGAACTACGGAAGATTTTCATTGCGAATTTGAATCAAAAGGTAATTATATTCCATTAGATTGTAAACAAATCTTAATATTTCATTCTAAATAGTAAGATAAAATACTCTTTACAAAACTACAAGACTGGATACGTACCTCTCTGTTATTACTATGTCATAAAGTATTCTAATTGCAATTATATAGCTCACTAGGATAAAAAATATTTCTCAGGAAATTCTAAATATTAAATTAGAGAACTATGCAAAACATTTTCAATAATTACGAATATAGAAAATACCCGAACATTCCAATAGAAAACTGTCCTAAACAGGAGTTCGAAAAATCAAACGTTCAATTTCAATTCCGGAATGCATCTATAGGAGATAAAATAATTTGAAAACTTTAATTACAGTCTTTAGTACAAGCAGTTGGACAGTACTTTAATTTTTAAGAAAATTGATGAAAGTCAACCATTTTGAAATGGTCAGAATCTTTGCCGTTTGAGCTATAAGTGACTAACAAATAACTGCATAAATTTCAGGCTTATGAACAAATTGATTAAATCTTATGCAGACACGTATATATTCGAGTTACTAAATAATAATCAACAGTAAGTAATCATTTTAAAACTTAAACAATTACGCCTCGCATACATTTAAAAATATTGCAAACGTGAAAAGTAAGTGGTTTATCAAAAACTCTTCTAAAAGAACGGACGAAGCCAATAGAAATCTTTGCTGAAGTAAGCAAGTTTTAAAGTTCTAAGCAACGCGATGGTCCTTATCTGCCTACGTTTCATAGCAAGTAAGCTCTGAAGATATACGAAAACGAATAGAGGTCTTCACTATCAACGTATCAAAGGAAGTTCTCAAATTATCACTTCAACGTTCAAAGCAATGTGTCTATATATCTATATCTATATATAATCTATATATCTATATAAAGTGATGGTTCCTATCACTATGTACGATTCAGAGTACGTAAGATGCAAAGTTATATGCAACATCATAGCGCTTCTCATTTCTACGGTTCATAGTAAGCACTTTCTAAATCTCCATGTAACGCGATGCAGCTTGATAGTCCTACGTTTCAAAGTAATTCCTAAAGTTCCACGAAAAGGGATGTCGCATCAGAGTGTCTACTTGTCAATGTGAGTAGCTTCTAAGTTTCCTTGCAACAAGGTGGAGCATCTCAGTACTGTAATTCTTCGTATGTAATGAAAAATATTCTGTGCAACAAGATGGTGCTTCTTAGTTTCACGCTTCAAAGCAAGTATGTTGTAATGTCTATGCACAGAAATATGCCTATCTGTTTCTATACTTCAAAGGAAAGTGAAATATCGGAGCATCGAAAATTTTGCTCTCAAATTTGCGTCCAGACACGAGATTCTGCAGCTGATGCTCGAGTTCGAAGATTGCTACTTGCAATAGTTCGCAATAGCCAAGCTCAAGCATTGTTGGTACCACTGGAAATTTGGAACCTCATCCACGCGGTGCTGTTCGCTGTGCAGTTTCCTTTCGAGAAACGAGGAGGGATGCCAATGAACGCGGCAACCAGTAAGGGTCCAGCGACTAGCCGCCTGTTCGTCACCCATCGCGAAATGAAGAAAGAAGACTTGATCGATACCGGTTCAGACCTTTTCGTGTATCCTCGCACGCGTATCAAAGGCCGAATTTAGATGACAAAGTACCAGCTATGTGGGGCTAACAACATTGTAATAAACATCTACGGCGACAGGACGATCAACCTGAACATGGGACTCCGACGAGTATTTCCATGGAGTGTCATCATCGCAGACATCTCCAGGTCTATGATCGGCGCCGATTTCCTGAGCCAGTACGGGTTACTGGTGGATCTGCGCAACAAACGACTGCTGGTCCAGACGACGTCACTTTCTACCAGGGGACGAATTCCGAAAGCATTCGTCGCGGGGTGAGTCACGAGTGTTGGGACGCCGCAGTTATTCCATCGTTTGAATGCAATATTAAGAACAAATCACATTAAAATGACCGCGTATCATCCCGGCGAAAAGGGTCTTGTGGAAGGCTTTCACAGGCAATTAAAAGCAGTATTGAAGTGCTACGATGACGGGACCTGGGCCGATGCTTTGCCTATAGCCTTGCGAGGCATTCGAACGGCCTATCGCAAAGACCTAGCAGCATCAGCCGCAAAGTTGGCATACGGCGAGAATCTCCGCTTGCCGTCCGAGTATTTCCCTGCAACGACAGGTAATGCGATAGAGTTAGCTGAAGCGATTAGACAATTAGGCTCGCTTTTAAAAGATTTGCCCAGTCGAAGCATCGAGACACGGCGAATAGAAGGTATTTGTAATTAAAGACTTGATAACCACCTCACACGTCTTCGTACGTCTGTCAAAAGACCGTTGCAAAATTCGTAGGAACTACCGTTCAATGTAATATCTGGAAGCAAGAAGATTTTCGAAGTAAGAATATGCGAAAAAGACGTCGGGATAACGATAGATAGGTTAAAACGAACGTACGTATTAGAGGACACCAACAGAAATACAATGTCACTACCGAGTATGGCACCAATTCTAAGGATATTAGTAGTAGGGTTAGAATAAGGTAGCTAATAACATAGCAGAGAGAGATATATAGTATAGATAAGATAGGAATAAAATAATTTATATCCTTAATCTGAATAGATATCTATTGTTACAATTTTCACAATCTCCATTAAACTATCGCGAAAAGTTAGTTTCATTTATTGCGCAATTTAAAGACAGTAGAGGAATAAAGTTGAATTCATTGTATAAGGTGAAATGGTCACCTATTACAGTTATTGATGAATTTTCTTCCTGGTTAGGTTCTCACTGTTAAGAATATAAGATACATACGTGTTGTGTACGAGAGTGTTTTGATACCGTTTCACTACGCACACATGTAAGGCTCCAATTCGCTAGGAGTCATGGAAAACGCATAAAAAAACAAAAGGAACAAATGATTCGGCTGCCAAAGAGAGTGCAGTTAATCTTGAAGGCATGACGAGTGAAGATGTCTACAAAATGAAACGTACGCGTGAAACTTGCAGTTTTTCTGAAAGCACCGCCGAATAGAAAAGTCAAATTCCGAAACGCTCCACATATATCATACTACGCATTATGTATGCCTGCATCGACACATCAAAAGAATGTGAATTCTACAGTTCCTTTCAGCGGGATGGCGCTTCCTAGTATCAATGTACCAAAGCAAGAGCATTCCAATGCTCCATGCAATGCAAAAGCGCATCTCATTTCAACGTATCAAAGTAAGTATGTTGTAATCTTATAGACAACGCATATGGAAGCTTATACTCTTCCACACATCAAAGGAATGGAAATCTACAGTTCGTTGCAACGAAATGGTGCATCATGGAGTCCACGTGGCTAAGCAATGGAGTCTTAGTGCTCCATGTAATGCGATGATTGGTGGAACAACCTGTTATGTTTTATGCATCGCGTTATGCATAACAGCTTTAATACACTGACACCTAGAAATCATGAAGCGCAATCCAGTTGCTAGAAACAGTGGAATCCACATTCTTTTGAGGTATAGAGTGCTCATAAGCATGGTGCATAGAGTCTTATGATAAACGTACTTTGAAACGTTGAAATGAGATGTGTCATCGCAATTCATGGAACATTCAAAACTCTATTGCTCTGAGAAGCACATACTATGAAGAGCCATCACGTCGCAAGGGACTGTATAATTAACATTCTATTGAGTTGTAGAAGCTGATAAGCATAATGCTATGCGTAGAATGTTACAGCTTACTTACGTTGAATCGTTGGAATGAGATTTGACATTGCATTGCATGGAGCATTGGAACTCCATTGCTGTGATATGTAAACACTGTGGAGCCCCATTCCAATGCATGGAACTGTTAAATTCACATTCTTTTAAGGTGTAGGGACAGATGAACATAATGCTATGCACAAAAGGTTACAACTTACATACTTTGAAACGTTGAAACTAGATGCACCATCGAATTGCAAGGAGCATTAGAACTCTTTTGCTTGATACGCAGGCACTATGAAGTCCCATCCCGATGAATGCAACTGTTGAATTCACATTCTTCTGAAGTGTGGAAGCAGATAAGCTTAATGCTATGCGTAGAAGGTTACGGCATGCTTACTTTGAAACGTTGAAACGAGATGCGCCACCACATTTTACGGAGCATTAGAACTCTAATGCTTTGAAACGTAGACACAACGAAGCGCAATCCTGTTGGAGGGAACTGTTAAACTCACATTCCATTGATGTGTAGGAGCAGATAAGCATAGTGCAATGCATTGAAAATTACAGTTAATGGCGTATTTATAGGGGATATTTTAATTAGAATTAACTATAATATATGAAGAGTGTAAGTATGCATACTAATTAGGAATTTTTATTTAAAATGTCATGAAATGATTGGAATTTAGATAGTATTTTAGATGCAATGAAGTCTTTACAGGGAATATTTCATTTGCAGTTATTTAAAATACATGATTAGTGTAAATATACACACTAATTTGAAATATTTGTTTAAAACTTTATGAAATGATATAAAACTACAAAGGATTTAAATGTAGTGGATCATTGAGTGGAGTATTCTATATGCAATTAACGAAGACATACAATATGGGTAAATATATATACTAATTTGCAATATTTACTTAGAACATCATGAAATGATATAAAGTTAGATAGCATTTTAGATCTAATAGAGTGGTTAAAGGGGATATTCTATTTACATTTAACTAAAATATATGGTAGGAATTATTATACATACTAATATGGAACATTTTCTTAGAACGTCATGAAATGATGTAAAATTAGATAGAATTTTGGATGTAATGGAGTATTTAGTGAAGGTAATGTATTGTCAATAAGAATTGAGTAATAAGGATAAAAATAAACACATACACTTATTTGAACTATTTACTTTGTACATCATGAAGTGTGATTTCAACAGATACTTTCAACTGTAGAACTTTGAATTGTAGGACTAAAAAACACCATCGCGTTGCATGGACCTTTGGAATTCGATTACGTTGGCAAGTAGACATTATGAAGATCTATACAGTGACATGGAACTGCAGAAATAACATATATAGTAATGTATGTAGAAACTAGTAAGCATAATTGCGACGCATAGTACCTTACAAATTACTTACCTTTCAACGTAGAACAGGGAAGCGCCATCGCGTTGCATGGACCTTTGGAAGTCAACTACTTTCAGAAGTTCATAGTCAGAAGAGCTACACAGTTGCTTGGATCTGTAGAAATTACCTACATTGGAATGTAGAAATTTTAGTAAGCATAATTGCAAGGTATAGAAACTTACAATGTTCTTACTTCGAAACGATGAACTGAAAAGCGCCATCGCCTTGCATGGACATTCGGAAGTTAATTACTATTTCAACTTGGCACTTAGAAGCCCTGTACAGTTACATGAATCTGTAGAAATCACATACTTTGTAATGTAGCACCAGATAAGCATAACTGCGTTGTATAGAACCTTCTAACTTATTTACTTTGAAACGTAGAACTGAAAAGCCCCATCGCATTGCATGGCCCTTGGAAGGAAATTAGTTTGTCAAGTTGACAGTTAGAAGAGCTAACAGGTACATGGATCAGTAGAAATTGCATGCAAGTGTAATGTAGAACCAAGAAAGCATAGTGGATTGCATAGAAGCTTACTACTTACATTGAAACGTTGAACTGAGAAGCCAAGCTGCTGCAAGGAACTGCAGGATTCACATCACTTCGAAGTACTGAAACAGATAAGCATAATGCAATGCGTAGAACGTTACAACCTACTTACTCGGTATCGATGAAAAGAGATACGCCATCGTATTACATGGAGCATTCGAAACTTACTGCCGTGACACGTAGACATTATGAAGCACCATAGCGTCTGCAAGTAACGGTCACATACATATTCTTTAGAAATGTAGAAGCAGACAAGCATATTACTATGCAAACGTGATTACAGCTTAGTTACATTGCAACACTAACTATCTCTGTATCTTTGAAATTAGATGCGCTATCGTTTTACATGGAGCTTTGGTACTCTAATACTTTGGCACACAGAAACTATGAAGCAGATAAGCATAATGCGATGCATAGATTATTACAACCTGCTTACACTGTAACGTTGAAACGATATCCGACATCGCAACGCATAAAGCAATAAAACACTCTTGCTTTAAACCGGAGACACAATGAAACGCCATCTCGTTGCAAGCATCTCTAGGTTTCACATTCTTTTGAAGCGTAGTGGCAGATAAGCATAATGCGATGCGTATAACATTTCAACTTTGTTACATTGAAATGCTGAATCTCGCTCGCTCTCACGGAGCGATTCACTGTCTCAGTCACACGTATGGAGGGGTGTTACCCGCTGTCTCGCTCAATCCAAGGACGTCCCAGCAGGACCAATCCCTGCAGGAGCCAAAGCCGAGAGCTCTCGCTATACCGAGAACACTTCGACTTCTCGTTTTCCGGTATTCCATCTACAAAATACTATTTTTAGAATTATGTAAATATCTCCTACATTTTAAGTTCGTGTTTCAAAATCCTAGTATATAAATTCTACACGACACAATATTGTACTGACACGAACAACACACAATTTACTTTTAAGCCATAACTTGTAGGTCCATGTTATATTCTGTATTCTTACGTTGCGAAGAGATGATTCGTCACGACGCGCAAGAACGCGGCCGCCTCAGCGGCACGCGGCTCTTATCTCATCACGCGACGCCGAGATCCCACTCGGGCATCTCTTACTCTAACCTGTCGAGGAGGTCGTTAACACACCTTGGGAGGTGTGATTCGATTCCTGATTCTCACCCGAACATCCCTATTCCAAGTCGCGCCATAAAGGCCTCTCGTTGCCCCAATTTGGTTACTAGTACTAAATTCATAGTCTAATAACCATTTCCTTTTTGTGACTTAGTTTGGACTTAGAATACACTTTATTATATTTTTATTATACGCAGTTCTAGTTCTTGATTACAATTCCTTCCGTTTCCATTTGCTGTTTTGGAACAATTCTTCCTTGCTCGTAACAACTAGAGATAGAGTTCACCTTCGACTTCAAGTAGTCGCTACGTTGCTGAAGAGTTGGCGCTCCTCATTCCAATGTAGCAAAGTAAGTAAGCTGAAATCTTCTATGCATAGAATTATGCTTATCTACTTCTAGACATCAAATGAATGTTAACTCTACAGTTCCATGTAAAGGGATGGCTCTTCATACTTTCTGATTATCAAAGCCATAGTGTTTTACTCCTCTATGTAATGCGATGTTGCATCACATTTTAACGTTTCGAAGTAAGTAAGTTGTAACTTTCTATGCATAGCTTTATGCTTGCCTGCTTCCATACTTCAAAGGAACGTGAATTCTATAGTTCCTTGATACGGGAAGGCGCTTCATAATGTCTGCGTGTCAAAGAAACGGAGTTCTGATGCTCCATGCTATGCGATGACGTATCCCATTTCAAAGTTTTAAAGTAAGATAGTTGTGTAGTATTCACATATATTTAAAGTATAGAAGAAGATAAGCGTAATGCTACGAACTAATTTGCATGGAGTATTGTATCTCTATTGCTATAACATGTAGAGACTACGAAGCGCAATACCCCTTGCACGAATTTGTAGAATTCACATTCTTTTGAAGTGTAGAAGCAGGCAAGGATAATGCTATGCATAGAAGGTTACAGCTTACATACCTTGAAGCGTATGAGTGAGATGCGCCATCGTATTGCGTGTAGCAATAGGACTCCACAGTTTTTACACGCAGACACTGTGAAGCGCATCCAGTTACACGGGGAACTGTAGAATTTGCATTCTTTTAAAGCATAGAAGCAGACAGGTATAATTGCACGCATAGAAGATTACAGCTTACTTACTTTGAAACGTTGGAATGAGATGCGCCATCGCGTCGAATGAAATATTAGAACTCTATTGCCTCGGTACGTGGACATATAGAAACGCTATCCCCTTGCGAGGAAGTGTAGAAAACACATTCCTTTGAATGGTAGAAGCAGATAAACGTAATGAGATGTATAGATCATTAAAATCTACTTACATACTTCGAACTGATTATTTGAAATGCGATATCGTGTTTTATGTAGCATTAGAACTCTATTGCCACGATAAGTAGACATCTAGCCATGCTATCCCGTAGCAAGGAAATATGGGACTTACATTCTGTTGAAGTTTAGATGCAGATACACAAAATGCGTTGCATTGAACATTACATCTTATCATGAAACATTGAAATGAGATGCGACATCGCGATGAATGGAGTACAATAACTCTATTGCTTCGACGCGTAGACATCTAGAAATGCTATTCCCTTGGAAGGAAGTGTGGGATTTACATTCTTTTGAAGTGTAGTGTGACGTCAGGCGTAGCGCCTGCCAGCCATCAGCCTCATCGCCGCTTCCAGCGCTCGCACCTACGAGCACTTCTGTCTCACGCGCGCCAATACTCATCGCTGTATCGCTTGCACAATCGAGCAGCTCTGTCTCGCTTGCAGCATAGAGTAACTCTGTCTCAGTCGCACCCATTCGCATGGCCTTCTCGCTCCCGCCTACCAGTATCCCTGCCTCCCTCGCACCGAGGATTCCGTCCAGAAGGAACAAGCCGCAGCCCGTCACCGGAATGGGGAATGTTCCTGTTCAAGGAACCTACATTGCCAGGACCTATATATTATTTCTAATGTTATATTTATGTACTTGTATCATACCCGAGATCTAAGTACTCATGACACATATTGTAATACACTACAACCAACACGTTATTCTAAGACCGTACGTACAAGATTAGATATTTAAACGCACCTGCGCCAACGATACGCGCAGGTAGCCCCACCACGCGCCTCTAGTCCCCACTCGCTGGACCACGCGCTCACCACTACTAGCAACCGCGACTGAAGCTCCTCGCGAACCGAGGATATCCGAGTCGTGACTCCAGACAGTCAGTCTACATCGAGATTCCACTTCAAGGAGTCGAATCCTCCAGTACCATATTATATACTCGAGCCATTAGCCGCCTCAATGTGGGGATTAGGGTACGCGCTATTATTTCTATTTCATTAGTTTTAACTTAGAATAATTTTGGCTTTGTATAATTTTAACTTAGAATATATTCCATTTATTTTACTATATCCAGTTTGCAAGTTCATTACCATATTTAATAGTTCCTAAATCTACTAAATCTAAATACTATTTCTCGCGTTTAATACAATCCTTAACTAAGAATACTTCCACGCGTCTTTTCCATACGATTGGGTAGCTTTCGTTCACCTTGCAGGAGTATAGAACTCAGCTTTGCAGAGTTGCGATAGAGCGGATCGCCATTTGTCCTTCCGAGCATTGTCTGTTAATACAGAAGATCTTGGTGAATGGGATGTGATTCTGGTTCGCGAAGAACACGACCCGCAGGTAGGAAGGAATTTCCTTCGTTCACTTGTGCGTGAGTACGTGGGTAACGTATCCTGGATCCTCGTATAACAGTGACATGTCTCCTTCGCACCGGTTCAGCCGCAGCTCTCCGAAGTCTCCAGCAAGGCCGAGTCTCCTGTTTCCGCAGAAGAGTGCTGCGTTATCCACGGTGTCTACCGACGGTGTCTTCCGAGCCGTCGTTTCTCGCTTCGCTAGAAGGTGACTGAAATATCAGTCTCCATCAACAGGTCAACATCTACATCGATACCAGTCAACGATCCACGGCGAAAATTCTACTAACGTATCGAATACGACACCAGCGAAAGGTAGGATTTACTACTCCTATTCTCCGCGAATCGCCAGTGTTTTGCCCGTGCCTTACAAGCTGGAATACTCGGAACCGGACGTAACGCGTTTCCGCGGACCGAATTTGGAACCAATAGGCTAGTGCCGTGAAGTTTTCGGATAAACGGCAAATCATTTTGCCGGACGTGACAGTAGATGCAGATACACCAAACGCGTTAGCATTGAACACTACATCTTACATTAAACAATGAAATGACATGCGACGTCGCGATGAATGAAGTATTCGAACTATATTGCAACGACACGCTGTACATCTGGAAACTCTATGGTTTGCAAGGAAATACAGGATACACATTTTTTTGAAGTGTAGAAGCATCTTAAAACGCTATCCCACTGCAAGAAAGAGTAGGGTCCACATTCTCTTGAAGTGCGGAAGAGATGAACATAACGCGTTGTATTGAATATTATACCCTACATTAAACATTGAAATGAGATGCGACATCTCGTAGAATGATGTATTCGAACTCTATTGCGTCGGAATGTAGATATCTAAAAACGCAATCCCCTTGCAAGGAAGAGTAGAAATCACATTCTTTTGAAGTGTAGTAGCAGAAGAGCATAATGAGATGAATAGAGCATTAAAATCTACTTACATACTTCGATCTGTTTATCTGAATTGCGATATCGCGTTTTATGAAGCATTAGAACTCTATTGCTACGATACGTGGACATCTGGACACGCTATCCTGTAGCTACGGAGTGTGGGATTTACACTCTTCTGAAGTGTAGATGCAGATACACAAAACGCGTTGCACTGAGTATTACTTCTCATCATGAAACATTGAATAGAGATACGAAATCGCGTTGAATAAAGTATTAGAAGTCTATTGCTTCGACACCAAGGGATAGCTTTTCCAGATGTTTAGTAAGTAAGTAAGTAGATTTTAATGCTCAATGCATCCCATTAGGCTTACCTACTTCTACTCTTCAAAAGATTGTGAATTATACAGTTTCTTGCATCGGGATGGCACATCGTACTGCCAGAGAGTGAAAGCAGTAGAGTTCTAATGCTAAGTGCCAAGCAATAGCGCGTTTCGTTACAAAGTTGCAAAGGAAGTAAGCTGAAATTTTCTATGCTTCACATTATGTTTATCTGCTTCTACACTTCATAACAATATGAATTCTACTGTTCCATGCAACGGGATGGCACTTCATAGTATCTGCGTGTCAAAGAAGTAGAGTTCAAGTGCTCCATGCAATGCGAGGGCATATTACTTTTCAGCAATTCAAAATAAGTCAGCTGTAATATTCTATGCATTGCATTACGCTTATCTGTTTCTCCGAATCCACAGAATGTGAATTGTACAATTCCATGTAACTGGATGGCGCTTCCTGCTGTCGGCCTGTAAGAGGAAAGCAGTTCTAAGGCTCCATGTAATGCGATGGCTTATCTCATTCCAACGTTTTAAAGTAAGTAAGCTGTGATCCATAATACATAGCATTATGCTTATCTGCCTCTACGCTTCACGAGAATGTGAAACCTACAGTTTCTTGCAGTTCGATGGCGCTTCATGGTATTTGCGATTTAAAGCAAGAGTACTAATGCTTTGTTCATTCCTGTGGCGATTGTCATTTATCGTTTCAAAGGAAGTAGATTCAAATTTCTTATGCATCGTTTAAAACATATCTGCTTGTACGCTTTAAATGATAGTGAATTCTCGTGCTGAATGTAAAGAGGTGTCGTTTCATAGTGTCTGCGTTTCAAAGCAATTGGATTCTAAGGCTTTATATATTGCAATGGTCGCGTTTATTTTCAACGTTTCAAAGTAAGTAAGATACAATCTTCTAAGGATTCCAATATGCTTAATTCCTTTTACACTTCTAAAGGATGTGAAGTCTATAGGTCCATGCAGCGAGTAGGCGCTTCATAATGCCTACGTGTTAGAGTAATAGAGTTATAATGCTCCATGCAACGCGATGGTGTTTCTCAGTTTAACCATTCAATTTAAGTAAAATGTATAGTTACCAGGTTCTTTGATACAAAGTATGTAATTTCTACAGATACATGTAACTGAATAGCGCTCCTAAGTATCAAATTGTCTAAGTAATTTACTTGCAAGTGTCCATGCAACGCGATTTTGTTTCTCAGTTCAGCGTTTCGGTGTATGTTAGTTCTGAGTTTCAATACATATCAATTTTGCATACTAGGTACTTCATAATAATGTATGCAATTCCTACAGATCCATGTAACTGTTTGCTCTTCTAATTACCAAATTGACATAATAATTGACTTCCAATGGTTCACCCAACGCGATGGCGCTTCTTAGTTCTACGTTTCAAGGTAAGCGAGTTGTATGTAAGTATGTACACAACGCAGTTATGTTTACCTGGTGCTACATTACAAAATGTACAATTTCTACAGATCCGTGTAACTGTTCTGTACTTCTAAGTGTCAGCTTGTCAAAGTTTTTCAGCTTGTTCTGTACTTCTAAGTGTCAGCTTGTCAAAGTTCTTCATCTAAACGTGTCTGTAGAAATAGCACTTCATAATGTTCTAAGCACATATTTCAAGTTATTACATATATTTATTCTTACAATATATTTTAGTTGATTGTCAGTAGATTACTATCACTAAATGCCCAATTACATCCAAAATCCTAATTAATTTTACATCATTTCATGATTTTCTAATAATAAATATACTATATTAGTATATATATTTATTTCTATCTTATATTTTAGTTGATTGCTAATAGAATATCCCCTCCAAATAGTACATTACATCTAAAATCCTACCTAATTTTGTACTATTTCATGATATTTTAAATAAATATTTCAATACACACATATATATATATATATTTCAGTTAATTCTACTAATCCTATCATATCATTTCATATCATTTCATGCCGCTTTAGATAAATATTTCAAATTGGTATAAATATTTACAGACAACATTTTTTTGTTGTTACTTGTAAAAAGCATTCCCCCCCCCGAAACGTTACATTACATCTAAAATTGTACCTCATTATATATCATTTCATGGTATTTTAAATAAATAATCCAAATTAGTCCACATATTTGCATTCATCATATATTTTAGTTAATTGTAAACAGAATATCCCCTCTGAGTACACCATATCGTCTAAACTCCTATCTAATTTTGTTTCATTTTATAATGTCCTAAGAAAATATTTCAAATTAGTATATATATTTACACACATCATATATTTTATTTAATTGCATATAGAATACTCCTATCAATGATCCACTACATTCAAAATCCTATGTAATTTTATCATTTCATGACGCTTTAAATAATAATTTCAAATTATTATATATGCTTCAACTTAACATATGTTTTAGTTAATCCTAAATGGAATATTCTCTAAATACTCCAGTGTATCTAAAATCTTATCTAATTTTGCATCATTTCTTGATGAATCTACAAAGCATAGCATTACGCTTATCTGCTTCTACACTTTCAGAGAATTGGAATTCAACAGGTCCATGCAACGGGATGGCACTTCATAGTGTCTGTGTGTAAAAGCAATGAAGATCTAATGCTCCATGCAATGCGATGGCGCTTTTTACTTCAACGTTTCAAAGTAAGCAAGCTGTAGTCATCAGAGCATAGTGTGATGCTTATCTGCTTCTACACTTCAAAAGAATGTTAATTCTACAGTTCCATTAAACAGGATGGGGCTTCATATTGTTTGCGTGTTAAAGCATCGGAGTTCTAATGCTCCATGCAATGCGATGTCACATCTCATTTCAGCGCTTCAAACTGAGTAAGCAGAAATATTCTATGCATAGCATTATGCATATATGCTTCAACATTTCAAATGAATGTTAATTCTACAATTCCATGTATCGGGATGTGGCTTCATAGTGTCTACGTAACAATACAACGGAGTTCTAATTCTCTATACAATGCGATCGCATTTCACTTCAACGTTTCAAAAAAAGTGAGATGCAATCTTCCATGAGTAACTTATGCTTATCTGCTTTTACTGTTCAAAAGAGTATGTATTATACAGTCCCATGCAAAGGGATGACGCTCCATAATGTCTGCGTGTCAATGCATTGGTGTTACACTACTCCATGCATGCAACGACGCATCTAATTTAATCGTTACATTAATCGTAATCTTCTATGTACAGCATTATGCTTATATGCATCTACACTTCAAAAGAATGTGATTTCTACACCTCCTTGCAAGGGATAGCGTTTCTAGATGTCCAGGTGTCAATGCATTGGATTTCTCATGCTTCATGCATCGCGATATCGCATTTCATTTAAGCAGTGCAAAGTAAATAAATAGGCTGTAAAGCTCTATGCATCGCATTATGCTTATCTGCTTCTATGCTTTATAATGCTTTGGGATGTGAGCAGAACCTCAACCCCCCCTTAACCGTCTAAACAGAAGTCAAAAGTCCAGCGGCCCTGCAGGTGGGCCATGGGAGCGCGGCGCGCGAGGCGCTCCGCAATTCAAATGATCAGGAGGACTCCACTCAGGGACACCCGAGGAGGCGAGAAGAGGTGATCGCCGAAATCCACTGACCGATGGCCCCGAACAATACCGAAGCGTACAGCCCACCCCACCATGGAGCCCAGCGTAGGATTCAGGAGACCTGAGGACCACCAGCGAATTCAAGAAACCTGAAGTAGAGAACGTGAGTGCTTATTCGCTAAAGCGTCCCATTTTCATGCCGCATTTCTTGCATTGCATATTGTATATTGTATCTTATATCGTGAAGCGGGTGGTAATCCCCGGTCATTCGCGGCATGTTGCGTAGCTTCCTGTAGCCCTTGTTAGTTAAACTCACGTCGAGGCCACAAATAAAGAAGGCGTGACTTCAGTATCCCGCGAACCAAGTGTATGTACTCGGCTAGGCGTAGCCGAGAGGTGCAGTATTTCGAAGTTTGGGGGGTTGCTTCGCACCAGGTTTCCCAGGGTCGTGTAGTCTATGTCTTTGCTGCTTTCTGAACAGCTGGCGCCCTAGAAACTATAGTCTCGCAGTTTCGAAATACCCCCCGTTTCGGTGATTATTTTTGCGTTCGCGAGCCAATGAAAAGTTGTACGTGAGCGGACACCTTGTAACGATAGATCGCTTTAGATTAAAGTATGTTTTACACCTTAAAGCATTTGGATAATTAACCCCTTCAAGCTTCCCTGACTTACTGTAGATATCTTTCCGTCATAACTGACGGGGACCATCACTTTACATAGATATATAGAACACATATAGCTTTAAACGTAGAACTGAGAATTTGAGAACTTACTTTGAAACGTTGATAGTGAGGAGCTCCATCGGATTTCATAGAACTTCAGAATTTACTTGCTATGAAACGTAGGCAGATAAGATCCATCGCATTGCTTAGAACTTTAGAACTTGCTTACTTCGACAAAGATATCTATTGCCATCTTCCGTTCTTTTAGAAGAGTTTTTGATAAACCACTTACTTTTCACGTTTGCAATATTTTTAAATGTATGCGAGGTGTAATTGTTTAAGTTTTAAAATGATTACTTAATGTTGACTATTATTTAGTAACTCGAATATATACGTGTCTGCATAAGATTTAATCAATTTGTTCATAAGCCTGAAATTTATGCAGTTATTTGTTAGTCACTTATAGCTCAAACGGCAAAGATTCTGACCATTTCAAAATGGTTGACTTTCATCAATTTTCTTAAAAATTAAAGTACTGTCCAACTGCTTGTACTAAAGACTGTAATTAAAGTTTTCAAATTATTTTATCTCCTATAGATGCATTCCGGAATTGAAATTGAACGTTTGATTTTTCGAACTCCTGTTTAGGACAGTTTTCTATTGGAATGTTCGGGTATTTTCTATATTCGTAATTATTGAAAATGTTTTGCATAGTTCTCTAATTTAATATTTAGAATTTCCTGAGAAATATTTTTTATCCTAGTGAGCTATATAATTGCAATTAGAATACTTTATGACATAGTAATAACAGAGAGGTACGTATCCAGTCTTGTAGTTTTGTAAAGAGTATTTCATCTTACTATTTAGAATGAAATATTAAGATTTGTTTACAATCTAATAGAATATAATTACCTTTTGATTCAAATTCGCAATGAAAATCTTCCGTAGTTCAACAATTCGGTGAGCTGTCCTCAGGAATCCGCAACTCAGTACATATAAAATGGACGACACAAAGAACAGCCTAAACAAACGTAATCGAACCGATTTTTCAATACTAACCTTAGCATGTCTAACTTATCCTGCAAACTATTAAAATGCCCTTCGAACAGTGTTTTTTCACAGTGAAGTAAACGGTAAACATTATTAAATTAAACGTATGTTTCATTTACTGTCAAAACCGTAAGTATTATCGGCTTTCTTTACTTTTTATTACCTTCAATGGCTTCATGTTACTGGTCGTTGAACTTGTTTTAAAATACTCTATCGTATTACGAAAGAATGAACATACCAATTCATTTTAAAATATGTAGGTAATCCTCAAATGTCCAGCATACCTCCACTTATAAAAAAAACTATTTTCATCAACAGATGTGCCCTTTGTACTGTGCAATTTTATATCAGCTGAAATGTCTATGAAACATAGTTTCAAGGATATCTAAGGTGCTAGTTATTACTGCCCTACCCTGTATATTGTTACGGATGTGTCCAACAAGGCAACGATGAGCAAAGTTAAATTTAATATTACGATGCTTATTATATTCTTTATAATATAATTGTTTGTCTGTAATTTAGCCCAAAGCAGTGTTCACGATGTCGGCAGATGAATGTATTAGCCTTAGAGTTATAAGAGCCGACAATATCGAAAGTAGAATATTTCTTTACTCCGCTGACCGAATCACTGGAAACGCCCACTGGAATAACCACACGCACGCCCACATTCACACACACGCACATGCACATACGAAAACCATCAAGATTAAAGATACTGTGTATGTATTGGGGGATGCGTACAAAAAGAAAGGACTATTACATGGATAAATTGCAGAATTCCATTTGTAATTGATAATTGGATTATAAACATTTATATGCTTTTATCATTATCATGCTTATATCATTTATTCATCACGTCAAAATTGCAGCACGCAGGTGTATAAATATCACTTTGCGATCTCATTTCATTTTGGCAGTTATATTTATATATAAGCATCCGTCCAGGCATAAAGCTTGATAAGCTTTCAACTATAAAATAATTATGAAACATTAGATTTTTTTCTGGCGTTGGTCTATTTTATCATTTTCGGAACTGGTGAAGTAGCTAGAAATATAATAACAAAGTAATTTATATCTTTGTTCATTATTTTCAAAGAAAATATTAAATATGAATAACTATGTTCATTTTATTATAAATGTATGAGTAAAGTTCAATCTACATGAATAAATATTTTCAAACGTAATTTATTTAATTTTTATCATTTAGCGTTACAAAATATATTTAAAAAATATATAAAAATATATTTTACTTTAGTTTTTTTAATATTTTAAATATTTTATATTATCATGTTAAACTTTTACAAAAAGTAACAAAATTTTTATAACTAGGAATAATTTTTCCTTAATTAGTTAATATGTCGGTTTTTTTAAAGAAGACGGTATTTAATTTTTCAAAGCAAGTTTTGACTTTAAATTGACCATTAATTTCTCTATTTTATCCATTATTTCCAGCTTCCCACTATAATTTTGTGAATCTGGCTGATAACAACCGATAACGTATGCTATCACACATGGCTGATGTAATCAATAATAGGTAACTCAAGATTTATCAGCGACTGGAGTTGCCTGTGGTCGGTAACTCACGATATATCGACAGTAGATGATGCATGCGGACGATAGCTCATGATATTATAACGGCTGGTACTGCTAATAGTGGGTAATTCAAGAACTATCGACGGATGGCATTGCCAGCTATCGGTAATCCATATCTTACTTAGGTTAACTTAATCTAACATCAACTAAACTTAATTTAAACCAAGATAACCTCAGTTACACCTAATCTGACTTAACCTACCTTCACTCAAATCTAACCCAACCTAACGCAACCTAACTTTATCTCTTTTAAACAAAAACTAATCAAGCCTACGCTTCTTCAAACCTTTTTTTTAACGTGAGGAAATCCTCATAGATCCCTCGGAGCTGAGGAACTCCGGGTGTATGCCGGACCCTTACCGGCTAATACCCCACGGTGACCGTCCTCGGCGCTGCTGGGAGGGGCCGCGGGGAACGCGTGCAATGGTCAATACGTTTCCCTCAACGTACCGACCGCGATTACCGGACAACACCCGTGCAGACACGCGGGGCACGACCGCTAATGGTGGTCCTTCCCGCACGGGTGTCGTCGACGCTTTGGACCAGGCGTGACAAGCGTCAAGTCGTAGTCCCCAGGATGTTATCGCCACTATCGTGGCCAGCAGGTGCGGCAGAGGTGGCTAAGTTCTACCCCCCGAAGCATTCTAAGGAGTGAGTGCCACCCTAAGGTGGAAGGGTCTAGGACGCCGACCCCATAGACGACGTAGAATACATCAGGATTGCTCGCTGACACGCTCAGCGGCCTCCTTCGCGACCATGACCCCCTGGCAAAAGGAGACCTTTGCGATCAAGCATCCCAGGCAAGATGCTCGGCAACGAGAGGTTCGGACTCACCTCCGCCGCTAATGCCCAACGCGGCACCCCTCAGGCAGGACACCCCAGGAGATTGTGCCGGGCCGAGTCCTCCGGGGCGCCACAATTTTGACACCGCGCGTTTGCCACGCGTCCGATTTAGCACAGCTACCGATCGAAACATCCATGGTCGGGTCAGCACTTGTGTGGTTCGGAACGTAAGTCATCCCGTACTGCAACCTATCCATCTAAGACAGGCAGGATCGCCCCGACGGTCCAGTGTTCGCTGCGACGGGACAGCTCATCCCGGCACCTTGGCATAGTGGACCGCCGAGGGTGGAGTCTAAGCTCGCCCCGACTTGTCATCTCTCCTGGCGGGCTGGAAATCTGACCAAGATGAAGACGCCAATAAAGAGAGCTTGAAGTCCCGTCAGGGTGGTGACCGCCTTAAAGGAAACCATACAGTACTTCCTAATGACGCGTATGGCCGCGCGTCTTCACTCTCTTCGGAAAAGCGTGATGCTTTTCCGACTTGGCATCAGTGCGTCGGCTCATACGGGGGCACCGTACGGTTTTACGGTTTTACACGTTTTTTATAACGCCACAATAGAAGCGGCGCACCCGCTCGTCCGGACTGCCAAGGTTGAGCATGATGCGACTCAAATGAGTCGTGAGTTTGCCCAGCCTAACGGCTAGACGAGCGAAATGTGGGATGAAACTCCGAAAAAAGTAAAATGGAAGATTTCCGTCTTTTGAGGGGATAACTCCAAACTCGAGGCCTGAATCCGCAAGGCGATGACCGCAATGGCCACATCCGCTCGACGGATAGTTCTCCCCAAGTCCCTGCCGGTGGCTAACACCATGGTATTGTCACGTAAAATTGAGAGAAATGACTTAGAATGAAACGAGAGTGAATAACTGTTCACTCGACTCTTTATTTAACACAAGATATAAACTTTTATATTACCGTTTGTAGGGCAGAGTTTCAGGATGTACGCCGATGATAACTTTAAGACTACTGACCTAGACAATCCCTAGGTCTTTTATATGTTATGTTTTTCTGGAGTAGGGGTAGGACCTTAACCCTGCTCTTTGGAATTAGGGTATGATAATATAAACGGGATGCGTCAGGCGGGTGACTCTTGTTTGTTTCCTCTAGCGAGATTATGGGCGTGTTGGTATAGGCTATTTGAGAATGCGTTTGTCATGACAGTATCATCGTCGTAACACGTGAAGTGCACGCTGACCGGCAGGTAGGCCCTCAGAGCCGCGCCGTACCCCACGTTCTAAAGTAGGGGGCCCGAAAAGGACCTCTCGGGTACTCCACGATTTATTTCACGCCTTACAGGCCCATTGCTGCCACCGTAAACGATGGCTCTGTTCTGATGTGATCTCCGACTACCATCCGCAGGTAAAGATTCACTTCGTGACTTTCGAGTGCCCCACTAATGGCCGCTCTCGAGAGGGTGTTGAAGGCATTCTGCAGGTCCAGCGAAACTGATAAAGTTGGATTGATCTGGTGCCAACACCTCCCTAGACGGGAACAGAGTGTCGGCGACCCGCTCAAGGAGTGGAGGGTCCATCGTCTTCGTTAGTGAAGGCGTCCATGGTTGTAACTTGTGCATTGCAAGTCTGTAGGGGCGCCCCCCATAGATCCTCACGGAGCTTGGAGAGGAGTCCGTCTCAAGTCTGAGCCTTGGCACTCCTGATGGCCAGCTACAGTTGCTTTGTGTGCCCACGATAGTCAACGTACACCTGTGCCGTTCTCGTCAAGTTGTTGTTACGTCGACTCCTCGCTCTGGTGTACTGGCGCCGAGCCGCACCATAATCAGTGTGGAACCGCTGTATGTCGACGCTCCACCAGCACACCGGGCGGTAGGGCGGATTGGCTCGGACACGTAGCATCGCCACATCGCAGACAGATGTCATTACGTCCGAGAAACACCGCGTTGACACCCATTGGCCCAGCCGGAATGCCCAGCCAGGCCACTGCGAGAACGCGGCCAGGGCATTTGCGAAAGAAAGATCCACAATATTTCAGCCCTAGTATGTACCGCACGCACCTGCTGGCCCTGCTGGCAAGTAAACGATTTTCTGCAGCTCGTCCAGTAGAATGCCAAAGCGACTGAGGGGCCAGCTCGGTGGCGCATAAACGCCCACCACCATACAATCCGCCCAGTCGACCGCCACGAATCCGTGGCCGCGTGCAACAGACGTGATCGGTCAGATCCTCGACGAGACCGACTGGGCGATCACCACGGAGCCGTCCACGTCACCAGCCCAGGATGGGCGCTGGAGAACTCGGTACGGTTCCGCGACTATTACCAACTCAACCATGCCACCGCAAAGACCCAGAACCATTAGGTCCTATGGCAATCGGTCCGGCGATGGCATGGCTGAGGTTGGTCTGGATGATCTGGCTGCGGGAAAACAGGAACGTTATGCCGTGTTCATTGCCACCCCCCGGACAGCATCAACCACGAGAGCGGGTGTAGTTGCCCTCTCAAGCTCATCTTCAGTGTCTATCCGACGGGCCGGAACATCCTACGGTGGTAGGTGATGCCGATGCACCACCCCCTTGATGGACACTGGTGTCTTGTTTCCCCCTGTTAATCCTCCCTTCTTTTGCGCAGCCGGCGACGACTGTGCCCCCTTGCTGTTGCGGCGGGTCTTAGGTGGGAAGCAAGACTTGCCCTCCATTCGATGGTCCGTGGGCCGCCCTGCCTTCTTGCACTCGAAGCATAACACAGGAACAAAGACCCGCCTGGTGACCGGTCTCGCTGAACTTGTAGCACAGGTGCGACCGGTCTACCTGTGCAGTGCACCACTGCTGGACATACTCAAGAACTCAGCAGTAGCAACACTGTTCTTTCAATGTCACTACGCGGGCGTCACACCACCCTAATCGGATGCTGCCGGCAGTGACTACTTTCGTGGCCACCCCCAGGGGGCACTGCCCCCAAAGGATGCCGAGTCCTCTAGATGAAGACCGGATTGAGCCTCCACCCGGCACTCTCCGGTGCCGGCAATAGCCTCGGCCACTTCAGTTGTGGCGAGCAACTCGTCCAGGTCGAGCACACGGAAATCCACCTTCTTGCTTGACCTGGATACAGTGACGCTGTCGCCGGCCAAAGCCTCATGCAACTTTTCAGCTAAGGCAATTGCCCTGGCCTTTTTCTCCGGACCAGCAATTTCAAAAAGGAGCCCGCTAGTCCGTGCCTTTGGGACGGACACTTTTCACCCCAACGTCGGCTAGCTTCACCCTCTGCCTGGCAGCAGTCATAACGTGCCTAAACGTGGACTTGCTGCCAGGCTGAAGGGTCAGTGTACCACCGTTGTACATGGCAGCCGACCCAACTTCGGCCTATCTTCCGCCTTCTTTTCTTTCTGGGCTTTCGGCGGTGGGGCAAGGGCCGATTGAAACTTCTTGGCCACCCTTGCGGCCTTTCTTCCCACCACCTGGGCCCATGTACCCACCTTTGCAGCACTAGATGAAGTTGATGGGATGCCGCTGCAGCCAAGCACTTTATTTCCTGGCGCACAATCGCCAGCCGTCTTGATGCCCCAGATGAGGCACTTTTGACTTCAGAAGATGATGGGGAAGTGCGCGGCTGCTTGGCTATCGAAGCCACAGCCCTCTTTCCTTTCTTCTTCCTGTCCTACTTCTTCGTCATCGTCTTGCCTTCAGTAGCCTGTGTCACCGGACCACTCGAGGGCATGGTGTTCCTCTTCTTTGCAGGATGGATTTCCCTACGGATTTTCTCTATTTTGGTGTTGATCAGGTCCGCTACCTAATCGAGTAGTGCGGACCCTGTCTCCTACTCGAGTGCCGAGACACCATTGTGTGGGGACAGAATCCCCACTTCCTTTGAGGGCGAGCTTAGTGATAGCCTCGCGTGGCTTTCGATCCTCAGGTCCGCCATCATTATTGTTAGCGGGCTTGAACATCGCCTCTCCAATTCACTGAGTCTGCATTGCAGGCGCTTACTTTCCGCCTGCAAGGCCTCTAACTGCGCCTTCAGCGCAGCAATGTTTTCATCCGGCGGTGGTGCAGCCGGACGTTTCACCCTCTATGCCAATTCGATGGTGGCAGCCCTCAAACACCTGGCACCAATCCTTAGATCTCTCTGGATGGTGCCCTTGAGATTTCTTGATTTGGCCGCGGCCAATTCGATCTTATTGGCCTCCTCGAGGGCCCAAGCTCCCACCAGTGGCTTATTCTATGCCTCCAAAAGGAGGTCCTCCATTTCCGATACACGCGATGTCAACTTTCCCGGTAATGGCGAGATGCCTGTGTCATGGTGGATTTCCAGCTCGAGATCCACCATCTCCGCCTCACGTTGCGCCTGAACGTAGGCCCACCTTGCCTCAGCGAGGCCGACATACACCCCTGTCGTTGGGGGTCTCCCACGATTTTTCAATTTCGGGCAGTGTCGCTGCACCCAATAAGTGGATCGCACGTAATATATGTCTGCATCGAATACAGGAGGGCCTTCGGCGAAAGGAAAACGAACAGTCGGAAAAGAATAAAACTTTACTAAAGAATCGTACGGAAATCCGATATATCAACGCGTATCTAATATACATCTAACTAAAGCATACTTGGAAAAATACAAAGGATAAGAGGGAACATTCTCCAATATATGACATATATAAATCAAAGGATGCAAAAGAGAACACTCAATCTCGGTGTAGCGAAACCGGGGCGCCATCCTGAAGCAATCATATAACGCCGGTTCTGGGATGGTATAGAGAGGGAATGTGAAGGCTGGAAAGCATATAATAACAACAATGTAACTAAAGAGAAAGGAGAAGGAAATCTGTGTAAACATTGCATTTATTAAGAGGAAATCCTAGAAATATCAAAGAACAGATTATATACCATGCCATAAGAGCAAGCTACAACGAAATAGACGATATTGTGGGAGAAAGTAAAAAAATCAAGAAACATAGAAAGAAAATATTAATTTAGATTGAACGAGTCAATATCACTCATCGCGGCAATCTTAATGGAAAACGCTCAACTTCGAATTAATTGGAGTATAAGATAGATGCTGGTCGCGAGTCGAGTGGCCCTAGGAGTTCTTCGCCCTCATCAGGGCAGACAGTAGGTTGACGGATGGATTGCAGCACCCAACCCGGGCGTGAGCGAGGCTGCTTGCATATGCTGCTGAGATGTGCTGCTGGCTCGCTATTCGGAATCAGCCCCATCGGATCCTGGCAGAAGATTGAAGGTTGAGCAGGCGATTCGGAGCCCCCTGTCGATGACACAAAAGAAAAAGGGAATAGAAAAGAATACAAAAAGCGTATATAAAGGAGAAAGAGAAAGCCTTGGAAGGAAGCACAGACACGGAAGGAGAAGCATCAGGAGCCAAATTAAGTGCAGGAAAATGGGAAAGCTACCGATAAGAATAACACCTATACTTTTAAATAGACGTATGAGCAGTCACACATCAGACATAATGATAGATATTCTGAGCGAGGACACGAAGCTAATGACATATTAGAAAACGTTAATGGGAAACATCAGGAGAAGCAACCGAGTCGCGTTAGTTGAATTTGGACAGGAATACAGTAAAGAGCTGGAGAAGGTCAAACGACTTAGAATAGCATTAACACCTTGTCCCAGCAAAGTCCTACCAAGAATAGAGAGATACTTCAAATGCCATAACCTGGGATATATCGGCAGAAATTGCGAAGAAGTCAGATATAATAAGGGAATTTGCAGAAGATGCGGATCCCAGATTTATACGATGATCGGTTTCATCGCGATTAAACCGAAATGTATCATCTGCAGCGAGGCAGGAAGAAGGAATCCGTACACCAAACACGTTACCGGAGCTTTAATTGTCCGGTCTACAGAAACGCTTTGATAGAAAAGAACAGGAAACGAATATGGATTTGAAAGTTCTACAAATGCGAATGATTTAAGAGACAAACGTGGTAATAATATCGGAAGCACACAGGATGGAAGAATACTGATTGCAAGACGAGAACGGTGATGTTGTGGTATGGATAATCGGTGTTAATCGAAAATGTTTCACATATGGTACCACATATTCCTCGACCAGAATCGTTCATGCAATGCTCGAAGGAACAAAAGTTATAAGCTGTTACTTTTCGCCTAACAGGAACGGAAAGAAATCGAAGAATATATGAACGATATTGAGGTTAACATAGAAAAGGTAGAGAAAGCAAGCAGAATGATAATCGCAGGAGACCTGATCGAAAAATCGGTAATCTTGGGTAGTAAGGACAACAACCATAGAGAGGAAAAGATCATCAAAATGACTCTAAGAAACGATCTAATAGCGACGAATCCGAAAGAAGACTATACATAGTTTAAGAACCGAAGCAAATAAAAAATAGACATAATGTTGATAGGAGATTGCATGTACGCTAAGCTGCAAAAAGCAGAAGTGTCTGAAGTATTTTCTGCGCCGGACCATCAATACCTACTACATACCTTCTAAAGTACGAGTTATAGGAATAACGAAGAGGGATTTGCAAGCCTCGATGGAGAAAAAGCGAATTAAATGATCTATTTTTAAGTAACTAAAATATATGGTAAGTGTAATTATATAAACCAATTTCAAATATTTAATTAAAACATTATGAAATGATATGAAATTAGATAGGATTTTAGACGTAATGGAGTATCTTAAGGGGATATTGTATTTAGAATTAACTAAAATATAAAATATGTAGTAATATTTGTACCAATTTGAAATATTTACTAGAAAAATCATGAAAGCATGTGGTCCAGCGAGTGGGGGATTAAGGGATCGTTGTGAAGAGCATGCGGCCCAGCGAGTGGGGACTCGCGTCTCCTGGTGGGCCTAGTGGCGCGTCTTTCGCGTTTAACTTATGAAATAGTATAATGAAGTAGTATCGCATGAACTTACAATTACGTGTGTGTTGTTCGTGTCTTGCATTCTTAACGTGTGTAACTTAGATATATGAATTCTTATTTGCAGGAATACATTAGTCCGGATATAGTATATATATGTATATAGAAGGCTCAAAAATAGAATACAGATTCTGTTAAAGTCGTCTCCCTGAATTGGAATAGTTCCCATTGAGGTTATGGGCTGCGACTGTCCCTTTCAGCAAGACGAAATCGTCCGTGCGAGGTAGACAAGGGTGTTCGTCTTTGGTGCGAGCGAGGCAGATATACTCATTAGTGGGAGAGAGACAGTAGTGCTTGTCGTTGTGATTGAAACAGCGATACCAGAGCGAAACAGAGATTGAATCGCAATGTTGCATCTCAATTCATTGTTTAATGTAAGATGTAATATTCAATTCAAGGCATTATGTTTATCTCTTCTACACTTCAAAATAATGTGAGCACTACTCTCCCGTATAAAGGAATAGCGTTATAAGATGTATACTTTTCGATGCAATAGAGTTCTATTGCATCATTCATCGCGATGTCGGATCCCATTTCAAAGTTTGAAGACAAGATGTAGTATTCATCGCAAGGCGTTACGATTATCTGCTTCTACACTTCAGATGCATGTGAATATCTACACTTTCTTGCTAAGTGATAGCGTTTTTAGATGTCAACGTGTCGAAGCAATGGGGTTGTAATGTTCAATGCAACGCGTTTTGTGTATCTGCATCTACTGTCAGGTCCGGCGAAATAACTTTCCGTTTATCCGGAAGATTCACGGCACTAGCCTTTGTGTTCGAGATTCGGTCTGCGGAAACGCGTTACGACCGGGTCCGACTAATTCAGCTTACGTGGCAGGGGGAAAACACCTGCGATTCGCGGATAATAGGAGTAGTAAAGGAGTAGGCTCGGATGCGAAGCGAATTGATCAGAGACCGTGGATAACGCAGCAATCTCTGCTGCGGGAACAGGAGACTTCAGAGAGCTGCGGCTGAAGCGGTGCGATGAAGACATGTCGGTGGTACATGGGGATTCGGGATACGTTACCCACGTACGGGAACGAAGGAAATTCTTCCTACCCGCGCGTCGTGTGCTTCGCGAACCGGGATCACGTCCCAATCACCAAGTTTTTCTGTACTAACAGACAATGCTCGGAAGGATATGCGGCGGTCCGTTCTATCGCAATTCTTCAAAGCAGAGTTCTATACCCATTCAAGGTGATGGAAAGCAACCCAGCAGTATGGAAGAGACACGTGGAAGTATTCGTACTTAAGCATTGTATTAAACGCGAGCAATAGTATTTAGATATACTAGATTTAGGAACTAGTAGATATGGGAATGAACTTGTAAACATTGAGGTGGCTAATGGTTCGAGCATATGAAATGGTACTGGAGGACTCAACTCCTCAGAGTGTAATCTCGATGTAATCTGACTCTCTGGAGTCGCGTCTCAGACCTTCTCGGTTCGCGATGCGTTTCGGTCGCGGTCGCTCGTAGTGGGGACCGCGTGGTACAGCAAGTGGGGACTCGCGGCTCGTGGTGGTGCTAGCTGCGCATGTCGTTGGCACAGGTGCGCCTTAATATCTAATCTTATACGTACGGACTTAGAATTACATGTGCGTTGAAGTGTGTCACAATATGTGCCATGAGTACTTAGATCTAGGAGTATAATAAAAGTGCATAGATATAACACTACAAATAATATATAAGTCTTGGCAATGTAGGTTGCTTGAACTGGAACAGTTCCCATTCCAGTGACGAGCTGCGTCTTTATACATCTGAACAGAGACCTCGATGCAAGAGAGCAGGGGATACTCGTGGCGGGAGCGAGAAGGCGATGCGTATAGGAGCGAGTAGTTCAGAGCTGCTCTTTGGTACGAGCGAGACAGAGCTGCTCGTTGTAAGAAGCGAGACAGCAATACTTATTGGCGCGAATAAGACAGAGGTGCCCATTGGTGCGAGCGAGACAGCGGCGCGTACTAGCGCGAGCAAGACAGAGATGCTCGTATGTGCGAAAGAGTGCGTGCACCTGTGGGCGCGCGAACGCCGCCAGTTGCTGGATCTGCAGGCGTGTGCAGCAGGTTGCCTGCGTGCAGGGACTGATGCTGAAGGCGGTGAAGAGGCTGATGGGTGGCAGGCGCTACGCCTGTTGTCACACTACACTTCAAAAGAATGTAAATCCCACACTTCCATGCTACAGGATAGTGTTTCTAGGTGTCGACATATCGAAGCAATAGAGTTCTAGTGCTTCAAAAAACACGATATCGCATTACATCTTTATGTCCCATGATAAGAAATAAAATTCAATGCTACGCGTTTTGTATATCTCGTCAACAGTTCCAAAGAATGTAGATCCCACACTTCCCTGCTACGGAGTAGCGTTTCTATATATCTACATATTGAGGCAATAGAGTTCTAATGCTCCATAAAACGCGAAGTCGTATCTCATTTCTACGTCTCATATTAAGATGTAATATCAGTGCAACGCGTTATGCATATCTCGTCAGCGCTTCAAAGGAATTCCACACTTCCCTGATACGGGTTAGCGTTTGTAGATGTCTACTTTTTGAAGCAATAGAGTTCTAATGCTTCGATGTATGTCAGTGGATTTTCATGCTCTATGCATCTCATTATGCTTCTACACTTCAAAAGTATGTGAATTCTTCTGTTCCGTGCAACGCGATAGCGCTTCATATTTTGTGCGTGTCATGGTAGTGCAGTTTTGTTGCTACATTCAATGCGATAGCGCAACTCATTTCAACGTTTCAAGGTAAGTTACCTGTAACCTTCTATGCATAGCAATATGCTTCTACACTTTTAATGAATATCAATAGAAGGGATCCTTAAAGCGGGATCGCGCTTCATAGTTTCTACGTGATAAACAAACGTATTTCCTTGGGTCCATGCAATAAGGTGGCGAATCTATTATGAAGGTGGTAAAGCATGTACCATGTTATGTTATATTCATGTCATTATACTTGTCTGCTCCTACACAGCAATCGATTGTGAATTCTGCTGTTTCTTCCAGTGGAATGGGGTTTCATATTGTCTGCGTCTCAAAGCAGTAGATACCTAAAGCATTACACCATGCGATTGCGCATTTCATTTCGACGATTCAAAGTAAATAAACTGTAACCAATTATGCATAGCATTATGCTTTTCTGCTTCTATGCTTTATAATGCTTTTGGATGTGAGAAGAACCTCAAACCCTCTTTAACCGCCTAAAGGGATGTCAAAGGTCCAGCGTCCCTGCAGGTAAGCCATGGGAGCGTTGTGCGCGAGGCGCTCCGCAATTCAAATGATCAGGAGGATCCCCCTCAGAGACACCCGAAGAGGCGAGAAGAGGTGATCGCTGAAATCCACTGTTCGAAGGCCCCGAACAATACCAAAGCGTACCGCCCACCCCACCAAGGAGCCTCGAGGCGCTTATTCGCTAAAGCATCCCATTTTCATGCCGCATTTCTTGTATCACATATTGTGTATTGTGTCTTATATCGTGAAGCGGGTGGTGATCCCCGGTTATTCGCGACGTGTTGCGTAGTTTCCCGTAGCCCTTGTTAGTTAATCCTACGTCAAGGCCATAAATAAAGAAGCCGTGTCTTCAGTATTCCGCGACCTGAGTGCGTGTACTCAGTTAGGCGTAGGCGAGAGGTGGAGCATTTCGAAGTTTCGAGGGTTGTTCCGCCCCTTGTTTCCCAGGGTCGTGTAGTCTATTTCTTTGCTGCTTTCTGAGCAGCTGGCGCCTAAGAAACTATAGTCTCTCAGTTTCGAAATAGCCCTCGTTTCGATGAATATTGTAACGATAGATTGCTTTAGACTAAAGTACGTTTTACACTTTAAGGCATTTGGATAATTAACTACTTCGAGCTTCCCTGGCTTACTCTAGATAGGTATCCGTCACAACTGATAGGGAACATCACTTTGCATAGATATATAGAACACACATAGCTTTAAACGTTGAACTGAAAAATTGAGAACTTACTTTGAAACTTTGATATTGAGGAGCTCCATCGGATTTCATAGAACTTCAGAACTTGCTTGTTATGAAACGTAGGCAGATAAGGGCCATCGCGTTACTTAGAACTTTAGAACTTGCTTACTCCAAGAAAGATTTCTATTTCCTTCGTCCGTTCTTTTAGATGAGTTTTTGATAAACCACTTACTTTTCACGTTTGCAATACTCTTAAATGTATGCGAGGTGTAATTGTTTAAGTTTTAAAATGATTACTTAATGTTGATTATTATTTAGTAACTCGAATATATACGTGTCTGCATAAGATTTAAACCACATGTTTATAAGTCTGAAATTTATGCAGTTATTTGTTAGTCACTTATTGCTCAAACGACAAAGACTCTGACCACTTCAAAATGGTTGACTTTCATCAATTTTCATAAAAATTGAAATACTGCCCAACTGCTTGCATTAAAGACTGTAATTAAAGTTCTCAAAACATTTTACCCCTTATAGATGAAATCTGGAATTGAAATTGAATGTTTGACTTTTCTGACTCTTGTTTAGACATCTTTCTATTGGAGTGTTCAAGTATTTTTCATATTCGTAATTATTAAAAATGTTTTACTTGATTCTTTAATTTAATATTTAGAATTTCCTGAAACATATTTTTTATCGTAATGAACTATATAATTGCAATTATAATTCTTTACGAAATAATAATGACAGAGAAGTATGTATCCATTCTTGTAGTTTTGTTAAGAGTATTTAATCTTACTATTTAAAATGAAACATTGAAATTTGTTTACAATCTAATGGAATTTAATTTCCTTTTGATTCAAATTCACAATGATAATCTTCCACAGTTCAACAATTTTGTAAAATGTCCTCAGAAATCTGCAGCTCAGTACTTATAAAATGGACGACAAACGAACAGCCTAACCAAACGTAATCAAACCGATTTTTTAATACTAATATTATCATGTTTAACTTATCCTACAAACTATTAAAATGCCCTTCGAACAGTGTTTATTCACTTCCTTCCACCACTGTTTACAATCCGTATGTTCCATTTACTATCAAAACCGTAAGTATTATCGCCTTTCTTTACTCTTTGTAACCTTCAATGGCTTCATGTTACAGGTCGTTCAACTGGTATTAAAATGCTCTATCGTATTATGGAAGAATGAACATACCAATTCATTTTAAAAAATGAAGGTGACCTTCAAATGTCCAACACACCTCCGTTTACAAAAAAAAACATTTTCATCAAAGGATGGACCCTTTGTACTGTGCAATTTTATATCAGCAAAAATTTCTATGAGACTTATAGTTTCGAGGATATCTGCCGTGCTAATTATTATTGCCCAACCCTGTATATTGTTGTGGATGTATCCAACAAGGCAACGATGAACAAAGTTAAATTTAATATTACGATGCTTATTATATTGCTTACAATATATTTGTATCTCTGGAATTTAGCCAAAAAACAGTGTTCACGATGTCGGTAGATAAATCTACTTGCCTTAGAATTACAAGAGTCGAGAATTTCGAAAGTAGAATATATCTTTACTCCGCTAACCGAATCATTGCAAACGTTAAGTAAAGTCCGTGCCTTTCAAAACGGTCAGATGAAAATTACGATACAAGGTTTCCAAGAAATGGTAGATGTCACTCTTTTTTAATTTCCGTTTTTTTAATCAAAGGAAATTTAATTGAAATATGCGCAAAATATAAGGAAAAAAAGTTATTATAATCTTAGGAAAAATATATAATGGTGATAAAGGATAAGTATACGCAACTGAAAATGGATAGTAGCGAGCAGGAAAAAAAACTATTGCAAAAATCAGGTATAATCAATATTACTTCTGCTCAAAAGCTATAATAGAACTGGACCGAAATGGATATAAAACAGGCAATTATATCTACACGTTCTATTCTATGCAAAGGCAAATATTTCAAAGAGAAGGAATGTATTACTTACAAATTACTTATATTCGCAGAGATCTCAGTAAATCAGGCTTCTTGTCTTGCAGAACTAATAATTCATTTAACATGGAAAGGGGTCGAGGAATAGTAAAAGGTTTTCATATTTCATAGCCTCACTCGATACGTCGATTGGATCGGGTAAAATATCGGACATTAATTGCATCTACACCTTCAGACCTTAAATATATAATTGCAACAACATATTTAATACCGTTTCAATAACATTTTTCTAATTGTTTATATCTATGCCTAATAAATATATATTAATCGAATAAGTTGCTTTACCAAAGAATAAAAGAATCTAAGGCTTATAAATCTGAGCATTGCATAACAAACGTGCATTACATATATAATGTTGCACGTAACAAAAGATGAAGACCAATGAGACCGTACATAAGTTGAATCCACAATGCGGTCATAGAGATACAGAAACGGCAAAATTTCCAAACAATAGTTAACAAAATTCAAATAGGGGAAAGTGAAAATCCATCTCCTTGACGATGATAAGAAACAAGTCTGCCTCATGCACTACAATATCCCAAACAACCAGCGATTGGCACGCCAATGACAACGGATGGAACGAACTCCGTGGCAGAAATGTGAAAAGACAGTCCTCCTACTCAGCTCTCGTAACGGCATACTCTTAGTACTGGGACGACATTCGTATCTCGGCACTATTAAAGCACCACGATATAGCACACGGGCTACGCGGCCGTGGCAATGTCCCTATCAGCTCACCATAGCTACACGCGTGATAGTGGCGTTGGCTGACATTTACTAATGAGGAAGCTGTTTCCATATAAACTATAAGTGAATAATAAAATGACTAAACTAAGCAGTTTATTTATTTTGATTCCAAAATAGATACACCGGCAAGAAACAGAGATATAAGAACTCGTTTTTATTATTTTCTATAAACTAACTCGATACGGCGATTTTTCCATAAAGTCCTTAATTACTTTATCATAAAAATATATACATTTATTTTATATATATTTTCTTCAATTCATCGTTACAAATTCATGCAACTGAGAGTTGTATTAAATACGATGTTAGCATGTTATTTATGAAATGATACAAGGCGAAATTAGGGGACGCAACAGCATGAATTTTTATTTTATAAGTAATATTTTTTTTATAAATAATATTTTTAGTTTATAACGGGTTGAACAAAATATATACGAATCTGTCAAATATATATATATATGAAAACCACTATCAAAATGTCTATCAATACTGGTATATTGAACATTGACTGACATCTAACGGTTCCAATTTCTATGATAGCACAGGTTCTCCATTACCAAATGTGACCGTACGTCATTACTGAGAAGATTCATGAATGGCGCGATGACACGCGTGTCACGATGGTGCTGGTGCTGTGCGATTCACACGGCGTGTTACGTTTGTCTAGACGTACTGGCAACACGTTCTGGAATTTTAGCTAACGAATCCGGTCGCAGATGGCTAAGGATCAGCTAACTCTCTTTGGAAGTGACAATATAGTGCCGGTATGATGTCGCCGCTATCTTGCCGTTTGTTATCTGGGATGCTTTTTAGAGCATTACTCGGAATTGAATTTGAACACATAGCTACTTAATCCCGAATTTGTACATACATAATAATACATGATTGCATAAAAACATAATCATATATTTTTATAGTGAATGCGATATAAGAATATAAAACGAAGAACTATCCACTCTTATCAGGTGTAAAAACAATGTTTGATACGCAAGGTTTATTGTAAAATATAATCAAGCAGTTAATATTTCAAATCACAGTACATAATATATCACTGAAAGTATAATGATATGAATAGTAAGAAAAACATATTTATTTGTTAGATGTTTATAAATTCAAATTTAAAAGTCCAAGTCACATTTAATATATTATTGTTTAACAAGGTGATTTAATGTTATTTCAAATAGGCCTAAAGAACTAGTTGGTACTTCTGTCAATGTAATTTCATTTCTGCTGGATACAGTAAAAATACGTTTGCAACCTAAGCAAGGTTTCATTAGATCTGGTGGATTTTCAAAACTTTAAGAGAGGATGATGGCAGCACTAGTTGGTTCAGCGCCAGGTACAACAAGCAAAGCAATGTAATTGGATTTAAAAGGTTCAAGATTATATAAATTAAACTATTACACTTCTATAATCCATGTAGCGTTTCTGTTCTTTGTAACTTAAAAAGAGTCTTAAGAATGTAACACAATGTAAAGAAGTTTGGAAAAAAACAAAGCAGGCTTTAATCTCAAATAAAGGAACCTTGGATCTGTGGTATCGTGGTTACCGGCGTGCTGTGTTAAGGGATATGATATCAGTTTTAATTTTCTAAACGAGAACAATTAAAAACAAATCTGGAGTCAACACATTGGAAGAAAAATTCCTCCAGTGAAAAATGCTGTATGCAGTGAAGTAGCAGCTTAACATCCGCTTGATTTTCTACAGAAAATGTTATGCCATTTTACTCGATTGACTAGAATTGAAACTACGAAACCTATTAGGTGGTATTTCTGCGAATGCTACCATACACACACACGCGCACGCACGCACACACGCGCGAACGCACACACGAAATCCATCAAGATTAAAGACACTGTGTATGTATTGGAGAATGCGTACAATAAAAAATGATTATTACATGGATAAATTGTAGAATTCCATTTGTGATTGATAATTAGATTATAAACATTTATATGCTTTTATCAGAAATTTAAATACGTCAAAATTGCAGAACGCAGATGTGTAAATATCACTTTGCGATCTAATTTCATTTTGGCAGTTATACTTATATATAAGCATCCATCCAAGCATAAAGCTTGATAATCTTTAAACTATGAAATATTGAACTTTTTGCTGGCATTAAAAAAGTATATTACAAAAATATATAAAAATATATTTTACTTTAGTTTCTTTAATATTTTAAATATTTTATATTACATATTAAACTATTACAAAAAGTAACAAAATTTTTATAGATAGGAATAATTTTTCCTTAATTAGTTAATATGTCGGTTCTCTTTAAGAAGAAGGTATTTAATTTTTCAAAGTAAGTTTCGACTTTAAATTGACCATTAATTTCTCTAATTTCATTGCTTTTTGTGGTTCACCGATAATTTTTAACTTTCCCAATACGACTTTGTCGATGCAAGTTTCAATTCTGCGAAAGATATATAATATTATGTTATTAGTAAAATTATTTGGCATTTCTAATTAATTTGAACTTAAAAAATATTTTTTTTATGAGAAAGCATTGCGAGAAAATTTTGAGAATCCATTGTTAATGTTGTACCTAGTGGTTGACTAGGTTCTCCTCTCCCTGCCGCATCTTTTTACCATTTTTAACATCTAAAAACCATGTACCAGCTTAAATTCATTCATGTAAAATTCGTTCATGTGTTAATTGTAAACCTTTAGTTAATTATTCACATCTGCATTAAACGCATAATGGGTGAAATCGGACATTCCGTCAGTTTTTTAATATTGCCTCATCGATTAAAGACTGATTAGTAACAGATTTACTGTCTTTGCAAAATAAAAGCGTACATTGCATCATCCATTATTTCCAGCTTCCCACTATAATTTTGTGACTGTGAACCAACTAACATCTCTATCGCAGCTATATGTATACCTGAAACAACGCGTACGTAAGGCAATCTTAAATTGAGAGAACTATATTTCTTAAAAATGAAATTAAAAATATATATAATTTACTACAGTCTTTTGCAAGACAGCATTCACAGCAAGACCATCATTTTCCAATTCATTGGCCCTTCCAAGAGCACACATTAACGTTCCAAACTTGGATATTATATAAGCGACACGAGTTTGAAACAACATTCGTTTCATTTTTATACATAGTAGTGCTCTGATATTTACTATATGAGGATTTGTGCCTGATATTTCGACGCGTATCTAATATACACGTAACTAAAACGTAATTCGAAACATACAAAGGATAGGAGGAAATATTCTCCAATATATGACATATATAAATCAACGGATGCAAGGGAGAACACTCAATCTCGGGGTAGCGAGACCGGGGCGCCATCCTGTTGTAATTCTATAACGCCGATTCCGGGATAGTGCAGAACACAAATGTGGAGGGTAGAGAGCATAAAATAGCATCAACGTAACTAAAGAAAAGGGAAAAGAAAATCTGTGGAAACATTGCATTTATTAAGAGGAAATCCTAGAAATATCAAACAACAGATTATACACCATACTGTAACGGCCTTGCCGTTCTACCTTGGTACAACGAAACATATTGATATCGTGAGAGAACATTTTATTTCAACGTTTCAAAGTAGGTGAATTGTAACGTATTTTGCAATGGATTATGCTTATCTACTTTTACACTTCAAAACAATGTGAATCCTAACCTTCCTTGCAACGGCATAGCGTTTCTAGATATCTACGAATCGATGCAATAGAGTTCTAGTATTTCATTTAGTGCAATGTCTCATCTCATTCCAAAGTTACATACTCAGATGTAATATTTTGTGCAACGCGTTATGTTTATTTGCATCTACACTTGAAAAGAATGTGAAACCTACACCACCTTGCAAGGGGATAGCGTTTCTAGATGTTTTCGTGTCGATGAATAGATTTCTAATACTTCTTACAACGCGACGTAGCATCTCGTTTCAAGGTATCAAACTAAGAAAGCTGTAATCTTCTAAACATAGCATTATGCTTGTCTGCTTCTACACTTGCAAAGACTCTGAATTCTACAGTTTAATGCAGAAGGATGGCGCTTCACATTATTTGCGTACATACAGTAGAGGTCCAATGCTCCAACATTCAAAGTAAGTAAGGTGAACGTGCAACGGGAAGTCACTTCATAGCACCTGCCTGTCAAAACAGTGGATTTCAAATGCTCGATGCAATGCGATGGCGCATCTCATTCCAAAGTTTTAAGGTAAGCGTGTTGTCATTTTCTATGTATAGCATTATGCTTATCTGCTTGTATACTTTAAAGTTTTCTTTTCTTCTAAACACCAACTGCCCGGGAAGCCTGTGAGAGAGAACGAACTGAACATTTTTATTGGTGTCCTGCATATATTGGCTGTAGCGCCCATACCTGAAATTAGATTATATTGGTCTCAAAAGGAAATGTATACGAACGATCGAATAAAAAACGCAATGAAGCGCGATCGGTTTATATCGATACATAGATATTTTCATTTCACCATTATTTCCACGGTTAGGGCTGAGGACCGTCTGTATAAACTTAGAATTACTGTTAACGCAATTGTCTACCCTTTCGAAAATACTGTTAACACGTTGAGTGCTACGCCGATCTTGCTATACTTCTCTCTCAGGCGGCAGCGCGTGAGCACTTGATGCCGAACGCCTGACTGATGCGTATAAACAAACGATAATTATGATACAGTGTATCCGTTTCGTTTGTACTGTCGAAATGGTACAAATAATGCATTTGTATACAATGTATAAACATAAGATTCTAGCTTACTTTCTTCGAAAGCTTGAAATGAAATGCGACATCGCATTGCATGTAGCCTTAGAACTCCATTGCTTTTGACAAGCGGACACTACGAACCACCATACCGTGCATGGAACTGTAGAATTCACAATCTTTGGACATGTAGAATCAGATAATCATTATGCAATGCATTGAAGATTACAGCTTACTTACTTTGAAGCGTTGAAACGAGATGGAACATCGGATTGCAGGGAGCATCAGAATTCAATTGCTTTGACACGTTGATACTATGAAGCGCCATCCCGTTTGAAGGAACTGCAGAGTTCACATTCCTTTGATTTCTAGTAGCATACAAGCTTAATGTTATTGAAGGATAATTAAATTATCTTAATTTAAAAGTTAATCAATAATTCTTGTTTCAAATGTTATGTACGTGGAATATTCTAGATTGCGAGCGAGACCGAGTGTGCGGAATAAATGAGTTTTTCATGTGAATGTTTTAAAACGATGAAGCTGTTGTTCATTACATTCTTTGGAGTTATATCTCAGTTGAGAAGAACTATTTAATGATTTACAAAATCTTGTAGTTGTCTTTAGTTAATAAGTTTCCTACAATTTGTGGATCTCAGATAAGAGTGATTATTAGTTCTTTCGATGAAGCATTCTGATGAAATCAAATTCGTAATATCAAGAACTGGGGTATCCTGCAAACCAAAAATTATTATTGATTATACTAAAGGTAGAACAGTAATTGATCTGTCTGATCAAATGGGTGCTTACAGCAGTCCACTTAGAAAGTCACTAAAATGGTATAGAAAACTGGCATTCGACCTTCTTTTGAGTATTGCCGACGTGAATGCATTACATATGTTCCAAAATGTAACAGGAAGAAAGATTCCAATTATAACATTCCGAATCCAATTGGTAAATGCTCTCAGGCGATATTAACATGCGGAAACCCCAATTAGGGTCGATAGAAGTAGACGAATTCACAGATTTCAGAAGAAGGAAGGTAAGGCGCATGGAATACGAAAATATTGTGTTGAATGTTACAGCACAAACACAAAAATGTTCGGACGCCAGTTAGCGAGGAAAATGATAAAGAAAGTTACTACATACTGTAATATATGCACGCCGGCGTCAACGTGCTAAACGTAGAAATTAGATGTGCCGTCACATTGCGTGGAGCATTAGGTCACTACAGCTTTGACAAACCCATCAGCAAACCCCAGCCCGTTGCAAGGAACAATCGAATTTACATTTGTTTCAAATGTAGAAGTTGGTAAAGATAATGCGATGCATAGAACATTGCAACATTCTTCCTTTCGAACGTTGAAAGGAGACACTTCACTACACATCATGTAAAATTAGAACTCTATTGCTTATACACATAGACACTATGAAACGCCACCGCGATACATTTATCTGTAGAATTTGCATTAGTTTTGAAGTATAGAAACAGATCAATAAAATGCAAAGCGTACAAAGTTACAGGTAACTTACTTTGAATCGTTGAAATCGTTTGCGCCATCGCATTGCATGAAGCCCTAGTACTCCATTACTTTTAACAAGCAGACACTACAAAGCATCATACCGTGCATGGAACTGTCGAATTCACATTCCTTTGAAGTGTAGAAGCAGGATGAGCATAATGCTACGCATATAAAATCGCAGCTTACTAGTTTTGAAACGCTGAAATCAGATGCGACATCACATTGCAGGGAACATTAGAACCTTACTGCTTTGACGCACAGACAATATGAAACGCCATCCCGTTGCATGGATCTACAGAATTCACATTCTATAGAAACGTAGAAGCTGAGAAACATTATGCTATGCATAGAAGATTACAGCTCACTTACATTGTAGATGCACCATTGCATTGTATGGTGCAATAAAACACTACAGTATACACACCCAGATACTGTGAAGCGCCATCCCGTTGCAGCGAACTGTAGAATTCACATGCATAGGAAGTGTAGATGCCGATAAGCATAATGCTATTAATTGAAGATTGCAGCTTACTCAATTTGAAGCGTTGAAATGAGGTGCGCCATCGCACTTCATTGAGTATTAGATTTCTATTGCTTCAACATCAAGTCACTGTGAAGAGTCATCCTTTTGCATGTATTTATATTGTTCCTATTCTATAGAAGAGTAGAAACAGACAAGCATAATACGATGCGCAGAAGATTACAATTCACTTACCTTGAAGCGTTGGAATGAGCAATAGAACTCTACTGCTTTGACACGCAGACACTATGAAGCGCTATTCCGTTCCATGGAAATGTACAATTCACAATCTTTGGAAATGTAGAAGCAGATAAGCATAATGCTTTGCTTAGAAGTTTTAGGTTACTTACTTTCAAAATTTGGAATGAGATGCGCCTTTGAATTGCATGGATTATTAGACCTCTTCCGTTTTGACAAACAGACTCTGTGCAGCGTCATCCCGTTGCATGGATCAGTAGAATTCACAATCATTAGGTATAATATTATCTTTTGACCATGATTTCTCTGTTGCCCTTCCAAGATTTTTCATCAAACATGGTTTTTCGGGTTTTATCATGAATATAAGCTGTGGAACCGAAAATTCGTAAATACTTTACTTTTGGCTTTTTATCAAGCCACATTTCAAATGGCGTTTTACTTTGTTTTAAAGCCTTTGTTGGGCTTAAGTTTATTAAATACGTGGCAGTTAAAGCTGCTTCCCCCCAAAACACTTTATGTAAACTGGCACCACTTATGATCGTGCTTGCCTTTTCTGTTATGGTTCTGACCATTCTCTCAGAAACACCAATTGTGGGGTTCGCTGAACTGTTATATGGTAACTAGTACGTTTTGCTACACAATAATCTTTCATCTCATTTGACAGATATTCTCTGCCATTATCGCTATACTAGTCAACAACTTTTAAATTAAAATGAGCTTCGCTTCTAGATACAAAATCTTTAAATGCAGAAAATACTTCTGATTTATATGTAATCAGATATGTTACACGGTAAAGTGTGTATTCGTACACAAACAGGAGAAAATAATTCTTTCCGTTAATAGTTGAAGGAATAATAAAACCACATACATCTGAAAAAGTAATAAACAATGGTCGCTTTACATGCTCCATATTCTTTACCTTTTCGAATGATAACTGTGCTTGCTTACCTTTAATGCAAACCTCACATAAATTATCATTCGGCACTATCATTTCAATATTATTTACAGCACTGACCATTTTTTTATTCTTCAATTCTACGAATTTTGATCTTCCAATGTGGCCCAAACGCTGACGCCACAGTTCATAGTCATTATTTACTGCACTATGAATCTGGTGATTAATCAACTTTTCATCATTTTCCATTTAAAAAGCAGTAATAGATAAGTTATTTTTCGCCTTACCTTTCACTATTTTCTGACCAGTTTTCATTACCTCAACGTTTCCATTTGTCACAAATACGATGTCCATTCCTGCTTTTTGCATCCTTCTAATGGACAGCACCCTTCTGCCACCTAAATCTTCAAGGGTGAACTCAACTCCTCGAATGTCGAAAAGACATTGTCACATTTTTACCGTCTTCTCCATTTTCATAGTACCCCGTCATAAAGGCAAACGAGGATGTCCCAACCTTTTTAATGCCCAATTCTTCTGTTACTTGAGCTGTCTTTTTCTTTCTCGCATGCCGGAGGGTTCTTTTATAATAAAAACGTTTCTTTATTTTATGACCTTTCATCCACAATGATGGCATTTTATATTTATAGTCTTTTTGGCCATCTAAAATATCCCATTTTGCCGTTTCCATTGTTTTGTCTTTTATGTACTTTTGGATTAAATTTGTCTCTATCTATATCTATCTTCTGAGTATGTAATACTTTCGCGCTTGTCAAGCAGCCTGTTCGTAATTTTACTTCATAGACCAATAAACCAGTTTTTACAAATGCTAATGTTAGATTGTCTTCGGGAAATTTCTATTGCCGTAATTACTCGCCATAGCACATTGGAAGGATTAGTAGTAAATGGAAAGCTTTATCCGTTTCTTCTAATTTTGCACACGTTACCAAGAGTTCCGTGATTATGTCGTTGAGTGGTGTCAAATGTTTGATCAAGGGCTGCTCTCCCTGTAGTTTTAAACTTAATTGTTTTTTCTAACAGCCAATTGCGTGGCTAAACTATCCCTTTCATATATCATCCAATTTCTGCAAAATTTCAGCAGCAGTGTTCGCATTATTTGCGAAGCTCAAAATGGAATCTGCTAAATATTCAGCATCCTCTCTGCTTTTCTCCAATTTTCAGTTATTTTTACTGGAATGGGTTCATCAATAATTATCCAATTCGCTTAACAGTGCACCAATTCTTAATTACAACATACTGCAGCGATCACCATTAAATTGGTTAATGTTCCTCTTGGTTTTTGTACCTTCCATATTTCTCTTTTCTTTCATAAGGAAAGGTTTATATTCACTAACAATGTTTCTTTTATAGTTTAATCACTTATTCATACTTCTGATATTACACTTATAATCATATAATCACATACAGAAAAGTTATCACTAAAAAGAATATCTACTAAAATGTTACTACTATTAAAATACTTAAACTGGGCCCATAACCTATTGAATTATGGGTAAATATAAATGAAAAGCTGTTCAAAGTTCTTTATAGTCTGTAACTTTATTCTTAAGGTTTGAAGGTACGTCTTTACATTTTAAAAGCTCTAATAATTAATATAGTGTCCATAGTATATTAATATAATAAAAATATAGTGTCCTCTCTCCTAAAGAAATAGACGACGCAAAGTCCGTACGTGTTTTCCTTTCAAGCTACTAGGTATAAACACCCTACTCGAACCGGCAGAACTATTTCACAGTTTATATACTGGATTCTATTTCTTAACTCAAGATTCATTTTTGTTTTTCCGTTGACATGTGAAATAATCCAACAACAGTAAGCCGTTCTGCATAGCATTATACTCATCTGCCACAACACTTCAAAAGAATGTTGATTCTACATGTCCATGCAACAAGATGGCCCTTAATACAGTCTGCCTGTTGGAACAACAGGGTCTTAATGCCTCATGACATGCGATGGCCAATATTTGTCAGCTTTTAGACTTCAAAGATATGTGATTTCTGCAGTTTCTTGAAACGGAATTACGCTCCGCATTGTCTGCGTGTCATAACAATAGAGCTCTAATGCTACATGCAATGCAATGCGCCATTTCATTTCAACGTTACAAACTTTGTAACCTGTAACCTTCTATGCATAGCATTATGCTTATCTGCGTATGCACTTCATAAGAATGTGAATTCTACAGTTCCATGCTACGGGGTCCGTCTGCATAGTATCTGCGTGTCAAAGAAGTAGGGTTTTAATGCTCCATGCCATGCGATGTCGCATCTCGTATCAACGTTTCAATGTAAGGTGTAATCGTGTATACATAGCATTATGCTTATCTACTTCTACACTTTATACGGTTGTGAATTCTACACTTCCATGCAACAGGGTGGCGTTTCATAGTGTCTGCTCGTCAAAACGATGGAGTTCTAATGCTCCATGCAATGCGACTGTGCATTTCATTTGTACGTATCGAATTTAGTAAGCTGTAATCTTCTATGCATAATGTAGGAAACTCATTAATTACAGACAATTACAAGGTTTTGAAAATCATTAAATAGTTCCTTTCAACTGAGATACTACTCGATGGACTGCTAATGAGCAACTGCTTCATCGTTTTAAAACATACACACGAAATCTCATTTATTCCGCACATTCGCTCTCGCTTGCATTCTAGAATATTCCACCGCACCTAACATTTGAAACTTGAATTATTGATTAGCTTTTAAATTAAGATAATTTCGTTAGAACTGTATGAACATTCATCCCGAGTGTCTTCATTCATATCGTATTCGATTTGAGATAAATATTATAGATATCATCAATCCACAATTTCATAGAATCTGCTGACGTAGGTGTTTGTAGGGGTCTTTTTCCTTCCCTTACCTTTCGAACTACAAACCGTTAATTGCGTAAAACTCGTGTAATTTCATACGGTTCGAAATATTTATGAGCTATTTTTAGATCAAGACTCTGTTGCATACGTTTAATTGCTACTAGATCTCTTTCACGATAAGTTTTAGCTTTTCGTCTACTCTTGTTAAAAGTTCGCCTATTCTCTTGTTGGATCCTGGATATATTTTTGCTTGCTTGAGTCGTACTTCATCTCTTTTATCTTGTGTCCCAGAAAGAAGATGAAATGGTGACGTGCCAATACTTCGATGTATTGTTTATTTCAAACATTGTTGATCTATTTCTAAATACTTACATCATTCACAGGGCTTAGGTGCAGCTAATTTTGCTAACAACAGTATGAATGTTCTATTAAGACGTTCAACTTGACCAAATAGTTCTAGGAATTCCTGTTGTAGTTGAAACATGTTCTACATTTTCTTCTTGACAATATTGCTTGAAATCATTTGCTGTGAAAACCGTTCTTTTATCAGAAATTATTCGACGTGTATCACAGAAAATAGTCCCTTGCTTCTTCAGGCGTGACAAAACTTCAACTGTAGTAGTAGATTTTGTAGCATAAAGCCATGTAAATTTTGTAAAAGCATCTACCACTACAAATATGTACTGATACGTTTTTTTGTTGATGACAGTGGTCCAAGATGATCGATATGAAATGTATCAAAAGGAATACTTCCCTTTTCAATCGTATTTAAATGACACTCCTGCTTCTCCTGTATCTTTGCGGCTAAGATGCATGCAACACAATTTCTAACCACTTTTTCAACTTGCTGCCGAAGATTTGGAATCCAATAATCTTTACGTACGATAGCTTCAGTCTTGACTTTTTCCTTATTTCCTTATTGCCTTCTTTCATGTATCTGCATCCGATATGGTACTATTAGTTGAACCTCCAGACTTTCTGTACTCAACATTTCTCCGTAGAACATAATCATTCGTCTTGTTTTGGAGTACCAAATCTCGAAGTTTCATTACAGTCTCATATTCTTCTTTGCTTTCCACAAACGTGCTGTAAGACTTGCATCAGATTCACCGATTAGGAAATTCGTAGGAGGAGGATTTCTACTAAGTACATCAACAGGTATCATGTTCTTTCCTGGACGAGGCTCTATCCGGTAATCAAATTCTCCTAACGATAATGCCCATCGCGAAACTCACACACAAAGATATTTCTTATTCATTGTAAGAGTAAAAGCTCGGCAATCAGTAACAATATCAAACGAAATTCCTAATAAATGAACTCCTAATTTCTTCAACGCTTTTACCATTTCTAAAACCTCAAACTTATAGCTACTGTATTTAAATTTAGCAGAAGTTGTCTTACCACTAGAAAATAATACACAGGGTGAAAAGGTTGATCTTCGTTATTAATTTAAATAATATAATTCTGCAAATTCACCATTGGTTTCTCACTCAATAGAAGTTTAAGTCGTATGAATGCTTCCTTTTCAGTCGCTCCAAAATTTAGCATTCGCTTGCAGAAGGTTAGACAAAGGTCGAGCAATTACAGAGTATTCACGAATAAATTTACAAAAATACCAGATGAGTCCAAGAAAACTTTGTATTTGTTTAACATTTGTCGGCTCTAGAAATCGTCGGACTGCATCAGTTTTAGTGAGGGGCGAACACAACCATTGTTGATTACATACCCGAGGAATTCGACAGAAGTTTACAGAAAACAACACTTTTCCCAGCTGAGTATTAAACCGGCTCCGCTCGCTATAATTCAAACTCTTTCAAGATTTTTGATCTCACTTTCAATATCATTTGATGAAGTAATCGAATCATCTATGTACGCTAAAACTATTCTCTCTCGAATAAGATCTCTAAATATGGTATTTATAAATCTTTGAAAATCTGCTGCTGAATTACATAGTCCAAAAGGGACTCGTAAAAATTCATAGTGATTATCTGGTACAATAAATGCTGTATACTTTCAACTTGCTTTATCCTGTCGTACGTGAAAGAAACCGTTTTTTAAGTCAAGAGTACTGAAAATGCGCGCTATCTATATTTACTAATCTTCTTATTAATTTGTCGATAATCCACACATAATCTAAATGAATCATTTTTCTTCCGAACGCGAACAACCGGACTCGCATAATCGGAAGTAGATAACTGAGCTATTCCAGCCGCAATCCACTGTTCTATCTGCACATTAACAGTCTCTTTTTGCGACGCTGACAATCGTTTAGCCGATTGATATAGAGACTCTTCGCCTTTCAATATTAATTTCATTGCAATTCTAGGTTCAAAGGTTTTACTTTGGCTTGTAATTACTAACAAGATATTCTATCGCCATTCGCTAATTAGGATTTAATACATGAGACACATCAACTTGATTTACTTCTAACACGTCACTCGTTACATCTATTTTAAATATTTTCGGTACAATATTTTCTCTTTCAACAATTTCGCGCGTTATTTTCGGTAATGGACGAAAGTTTACTTTAATACTAACATCGGTTACTTTTTAAGAAATTCGTTTCTATCAACAGCTTGTGTTGAACAATGGTATCAGAGATTACTTGTATACAAATCAGATATGGGTGCCCATCCACGGTAATTTCTGCTTGAAATTCACCAACTGTTGTATTATTCTTTGAACCTACATCATCGAAATGTAATTCATTGCGTCGTAATTGCGGAGAACCGAACTTAATAAACTCGTCGGTGCGAATTAAACTAAAATCACTTCCTGAATCCATTAATGCTTCGATCTCATATGCGCTAAGTAAAACATTTTTTAGATACTTTCTGTACGGTACTCTTAGTGTCGCGCAGCTCTCTTCACTCGCTTTAGATTTTTTTGGACATTTCGACGCAATATGTCCACGTTCTTGACACATAAAACATTTTACACCGCGATCTTTCGTTGGACAATGCACGCTAATATGATCATGCCCACCACAATTATAACATCGTGCAATATTACCGTTGAACTCTTTCATCTTACCCACGTTGACCACCTCTTTTCGTTCATTTCTAACAAAACTGTCTTTACACTTTTCAAACATTGTTGACATTTACACGCTCGACAAACCTTGATCTCGCAGAATTACCTTTTCAAACGCTTTCGAAAGTTGATCGGTTGTTGTAAACTGTTGAATACGCGCCTGGTTCCGTAGCATTTCATCGGGGATGCCGTCAATCAGATATTCAAGCATTTCATGGTCGTTGATTTGTACTCGATTTCTAAGAATGATCTTCTCGTAAAAATATTCATGAAATGTCTCGTTCCTCTTCCATAATCGCACTTCATATTCCTTCCTTATTTCAATTTTGCTTTGTGGATGATAAAACGTAACTCTTAATTCTTCTCGCAGTCGGTTAAATGGCATAGTTATATATTCTGGTTTGGAATGAAACTATTCAAGTGCTTTTCCCTTCAGTCGCATACCGATAAGTAATCGTGCAACGTCATCTTCCAATTTATATATCGTCTTCAACAATTTGATCTGCTTCTTCCAAATTTCACTACTACCAGATTTGCCATAAAATTTACAAGGTAAATTTGGAACTGCCGAAATATTCGTTCGCGGCTAACTAAATTGAGATAAAACATTACATTCATTGCCATTATTTAATGCCAAGAGATTGTCACTGCCACTATCAACATCATATTGTTCACTTTCAAAATTACGCGTCGATCTTCGCTGCTCATTTTCCAAACTTTACTCAACCTGTAATTGAATGAATTGTCCTTTGCATCGCATCTAACTCAAGGCGCAACATGGTTAACTCACCTTCTGCTAATTCTTTTTCTTTAAAAAAAAACTAATTTCTCGTTGCTGTCGATTCATTGCTGACGGCACGTTTGATGATATACCAGTACAAAACCCTTCATTATCTTCACGAACTTCTTTCAGCTTGTCATCTATCCATGTTTCGTCTGGGTCAACATCAATCAAACGGGAAATTAATTTAGCTTTCGAACCAGCAGTAGATAGTTTATGCTCCATTAATATCTCTTTTAGTGCAGTAACTATGATTTTACTCAAATCTTTCATTGTGAAAATTTTCACTCGACACTCGCATATAAACTCGAAATGTCCCTACATTAAAGTTTAATTTTCGTTCTCGCACTATTCTCTAAACTGCACTTGCGTTGCATGAATAACTTCTCGAACGTTCTAGACCGTCAAGGAATTTTCTCCAACGCTCTATCTTCAAATACTCGGTAATATTCCAATCCTTAGAACGTATCCCATTTTAATCTAGAATGTCTTCTTGATAATTACTACGCCTGAGATCCACAAATTGTAGGAAACTTATTAACTAAAGACAACTACAAGATTTTGTAAATCATTAAATAGTTCTTCTCAACTGAGATATAACTCCAAAGAATGTAATGAACAACAGCTTCATCGTTTTAAAACATTCACATGAAAAACTCATTTATTCCGCACACTCGGTCTCGCTCGCAATCTAGAATATTCCACGTACATAACATTTGAAACAAGAATTATTGATTAACTTTTAAATTAAGATAATTTAATTATCCTTCAATAACATTAAGCTTGTATGCTACTAGAAATCAAAGGAATGTGAACTCTGCAGTTCCTTCAAACGGGATGGCGCTTCATAGTATCAACGTGTCAAAGCAATTGAATTCTGATGCTCCCTGCAATCCGATGTTCCATCTCGTTTCAACGCTTCAAAGTAAGTAAGCTGTAATCTTCAATGCATTGCATAATGATTATCTGATTCTACATGTCCAAAGATTGTGAATTCTACAGTTCCATGCACGGTATGGTGGTTCGTAGTGTCCGCTTGTCAAAAGCAATGGAGTTCTAAGGCTACATGCAATGCGATGTCGCATTTCATTTCAAGCTTTCGAAGAAAGTAAGCTAGAATCTTATGTTTATACATTGTATACAAATGCATTATTTGTACCATTTCGACAGTACAAACGAAACGGATACACTGTATCATAATTATCGTTTGTTTATACGCATCAGTCAGGCGTTCGGCATCAAGTGCTCACGCGCTGCCGCCTGAGAGAGAAGTATAGCAAGATCGGCGTAGCACTCAACGTGTTAACAGTATTTTCGAAAGGGTAGACAATTGCGTTAACAGTAATTCTAAGTTTATACAGACGGTCCTCAGCCCTAACCGTGGAAATAATGGTGAAATGAAAATATCTATGTATCGATATAAACCGATCGCGCTTCATTGCGTTTTTTATTCGATCGTTCGTATACATTTCCTTTTGAGACCAATATAATCTAATTTCAGGTATGGGCGCTACAGCCAATATATGCAGGACACCAATAAAAATGTTCAGTTCGTTCTCTCTCACAGGCTTCCCGGGCAGTTGGTGTTTAGAAGAAAAGAAAACTTTAAAGTATACAAGCAGATAAGCATAATGCTATACATAGAAAATGACAACACGCTTACCTTAAAACTTTGGAATGAGATGCGCCATCGCATTGCATCGAGCATTTGAAATCCACTGTTTTGACAGGCAGGTGCTATGAAGTGACTTCCCGTTGCACGTTCACCTTACTTACTTTGAATGTTGGAGCATTGGACCTCTACTGTATGTACGCAAATAATGTGAAGCGCCATCCTTCTGCATTAAACTGTAGAATTCAGAGTCTTTGCAAGTGTAGAAGCAGACAAGCATAATGCTATGTTTAGAAGATTACAGCTTTCTTAGTTTGATACCTTGAAACGAGATGCTACGTCGCGTTGTAAGAAGTATTAGAAATCTATTCATCGACACGAAAACATCTAGAAACGCTATCCCCTTGCAAGGTGGTGTAGGTTTCACATTCTTTTCAAGTGTAGATGCAAATAAACATAACGCGTTGCACAAAATATTACATCTGAGTATGTAACTTTGGAATGAGATGAGACATTGCACTAAATGAAATACTAGAACTCTATTGCATCGATTCGTAGATATCTAGAAACGCTATGCCGTTGCAAGGAAGGTTAGGATTCACATTGTTTTGAAGTGTAAAAGTAGATAAGCATAATCCATTGCAAAATACGTTACAACTCACCTACTTTGAAACGTTGAAATGAAATGCGTTATCGCAATCTGTAATGCTATGGCACGCAGAAACTATGAAATGCGATCGCGTTACATGAAATATTCGTAATTTGATTCTTCTGAAAAAGAGTAGCAGACGAGCATATTACATTACATAGGACATTACTACTTACTTACTTTGAAACGTTGGAATGAAATGTATCATCGCGATACATGAAGCGTTAGAACTCTATTTCTTCGATACTTACGAATGCTATGAATCCTTCAGTTGCATGCAATGTGATGGCGTTTCATAGTGTCTGCGTGCCAATGCATTAGAGTTGTAATCTTTCATGCAATGAGAGAGCATATCTCATTTCAACGTTTCAAGGTAAGTTATTTATAATGTTCTATGCATTGCATTATACTTATCCGCTTTTAATCTTGAAAGGAATGTGAGTTCTACAAATTCAGGCAACGGGATTGCGCTTCTAAGTGTAACGTCGTGCGTAGCGCCTGCCACCCATTCCACACATGAGCCTTTTCGAACTTTCAGCATCAACCCTTGGACTCAGGCAACCTGCCACACTCGCCTGCAGAATCGGCAAACGGCAGCGTTCACGCGACCACACTTGCACGCGCTCACACACTCTAAGTACCGCTTTGTCACTCGAACCGACCAGTATACATGGCTCGTTCACACCAGGCATCGCTGTTTCACTCTCATCGACAGGCACTACTATCTCAGTCGTACTAACGAGTATATCTGCCTCGCTCGCATCAAAGATGAACACCCTTGTCCACCTCGCACGGGAATTCCGAACTGCTGAAAGGCGTAGCCGCAGCCCATCACCTCAATGGGGACCCTTGCAATTCTGGGAGGTGACTTTACCTGAACCTGTATTCTAGTTTTAAACCTTCTACATACATATATATACTATATCCGGATTCATGTATTGCTACATATAAGAATTCATAAATCCAAGTTACACACGTTATGAATGCAAGACACGAACAACACACAGATAACTGTAAGTTCATGCTATACTACTTCATTATACTATTTCATATGTTAGACATATGAAAGACGCGAAGGGCGCGCCACTAGGCCCACCACGAGACGCGAGTCCCCACTAGCTGGTCCGCATGCATCTCGCAACGATCCGTTAATCCCCCACTCGCTGGACCACATGCTTCCATGATTTTTCAAGTAAATATTACAAATTGGTAAATTGGTAAATATTAATACATATTTTATATATTAGTTAATTCTAAATACAATATCTCTTTAAGATACTCCATTTAATCTGAAGTCATATCTAATTTCATATCATTTCATGATGTTTTAATTAAATATTTGAAATTGGTTTATATAATTACACTTAATTATATATTTTAGTAACTTGAAAATAGATCATCCCCTCTAAATAAATATAAATATCCATATATTATATAAGTTGATCATTTATTTGCTTGACCTCAGTTCGCTTTCTTTCCATCGAGGTTTGCAAATCTCCCTTCGTCGTTCTTGTAATTCGTACTTTAGAAGGTATGTAGTACGTATTGATGGGCCGACGCTGAAAATATCTCAAACACTTCTGCTTTACGCAACTCAGCGTATATGCAACCTCCTATCACCATTATGTCTATTTTTTATTTGTTTCGGTTCTTAAAGTATGTATAGTCTTCTTTCGGATTCATAACGATTAGATCCCGTCTTAGAACAATTTTGATGATCTTTTCCTCTCTATGGTTGTTCTTCTTACTACCCCAGACTACCGATTTTTCGTTCAGGTCACCCGCGATTAGTATTCTGTTTGTTTTCTCTCCCTTTTCTATGTTAACCTCAGTTTGGTTTATATATACTTTGATTTCTTTCCGTTCCTGCTAGGCGAAAAGTAGCAGCTTATAGCTTTTGTTCCTTCGACCATTGAATGGATGATTCCTGTTGAGGAGTATGTGGTGCCATTTGTGAAACATTTTCGACTAACAGCGGTTATCCACGTCGCAGCGTCACCGTTCTCGCCTTGCAGTCAGTATTCTTCCGATATTATTACCACGTCTGTCCCTTGAGTCATTCGCATTTGCTTCATGATATCTTGCGCGATTCGGCATCTGTTCAGATCGATTTGTAGGACTTTTAATTCCATATTCGTTTCTCGTTCTTTTCTATCAATGCCTTTGTGTGGGCCGAACAATTAAAGCTCCGGTAAGGTATCTGATGTACGGATTCCTTCTTCCTGCCTCGCTGCATAAGTCTGGGATTCGCATCTTCTGCAGATTTCCTTATTGTCTTTGACTTCTTCGCAATTTCTGCCGATATGTCCCATTTTATAGCATTTGAAGCATCTCTCTATTCTCGATAGCACTTTGCAGGGATAAGGTGTTAATGCTATCATAAGTCGCTTGACCTTCTCCAGCTCTTTACTGTATTCCTGTCCAAATTCAACTAACGCCACTCGGTTGCCTCTCCACGTTTGTTTTAACAACTTGTCATGTATACCGTCATTCTTTCCTTCGATTATTTCCAGTGTTCGTTTTATGTACTCCCTCATTTCTTCTCTGGTCACCTAACGGGTGCATGTCCCTTAGTTGGAGCATTATAGTCGCACTTGTACGTTTTACGTCGAATACTTTTTCCAGAGTTCATTTTATCTCCTTTACTTTGTTCTCTATGTCTGCTTTTTGTTAAATTCTAAGATTGTATCTTGCGCACTCGATTTTCTTACGTAATTTTTTCGTATTTCTGTCGTTTTTTCTGCTTTTCCTCATCTCGTTGCTTGTCCTCGAATGCTTCCTGCTCCTTTAATTGCTTAAGTTTTCTCTGTAATGTTCTAGTTCGATCAAGTGTTCGATGCCAGTTTTTTTTTATATGCCTGATGTTTTGCATTAACGTTTTCTAATATGTCATTAGCTTCGCAGTATCCTCACTCATAATATTTATTATTACGTCTGATGTGTGGCTACCTATTCTTCTATTTGAAAATTTAGGCGTTATTCTTATCGGTAGCTTTTCTATTATTCTGCTCTTTTTTTTTTGTTCCCTTACTTCGGCTCCTGATGCTTCTCCCTTTCTGTCTGTGCTCCCTTCCGAGGCTTTCTTTTTCTCCTATATATTACGTATTCTTTTCTATTCCCCTATCCTTTTGTGTCATCGACAGGGGGCTCAGAACCGCCTGCCCAACCTTTAATCTTCTGCCAGGACCTGATGGGGCTGATTTCGAATCATGAGCCGGCAATACCTCTCAGCAGCATATGCATTGCAGCCTCGCTCACGCCGCGAATGGGAGTTGGGGGGCGGCTACCGGTCCTCCACCATCCTACTGTCTGCCCTGATGCGGGGCGAAGGACTCCCAGGGCCACTCGAACCGCGACCTGCATCTGTCTTATACTCTACCCGATTCGTAGTCATGCGTTTTCCATTAAAATTGCCGGAATAAGTGATATTAATTGGTTAAGTCTAAAGTATTATCTTCGTTTTAAGTCCCCCGATTTTTTTATTTCCTCTCATAACATCGTCTATTTCGTTGTACCTTGCCCTGACGGTATGGTATATAATCTGTTGTTTGATATTTCCTGTTGTAGGATTTCCTCTTAATAAATGCAATGTTTCCACAGATTTTCATTTCCTTTCTCTTTAGTTACGTTGTTGTTATTTTATGCTCTCTATCCTCCACATTTCTTCTCTGCACCATCCCAGAACCAGCGTTATACGATTACTTCATGATGGCGCCCCGGTCTCGCTACTCCGAGATCGAGTGTTCTCCTTTGCATCCGTTGATTTGTATATGTCACATGTTGGTGCAATGTACGCTTTTATTTTATAAAAACAGTAAATCTGTTACTAATCAGTCCTTAATCGATGAGGCAATATTAAAAAACTGAAGGAATGTCTGATTTTACCCATTATGCGCGTAATACAGGTGTGAATAATTAACTAAAGGTTTACAATTAATATATGAATGTATAATTTATATTTTAGTAAACAAATCAATTTATTTTACAGAATATAAATGTTATTGATAAGATAAATTGTTGCATGATGGCTTCCTAGAGGAGAATTTGGAACATATGGATTTGGATAATTATATATGACAATTGAAAAGAACGAACAAATTATACAGGTAAATCAGAGGAAAAGATCTTGCAAATATTATTTGCTATCCAAACTAATTTAAACAGCGAGCTTATTAACAAAACTGTAAGCTCAAATACTATTTATTGTTCATTATGTTAAAAAAAATGTATTACTCTCCGTACATTACAGCACATCATAGAACAGTCTGATTTATTGCCCAAACAACCATAATTCAAGAGTTAATTAATATCACGTTTGCAAAAATTTAAAATATGTAAATTTCGTAAATTTGAAAGGTGACGACACTGGTACACGGTTTTTGGATCTTAAAAATGGTAAAAAGGTGCGGCAGGGAGAGGAGAACCTAGTCAACCACTAGGTACAACATTAACAACGGATTCTCAAAATATTCTCGCAGTGCTTTGTCATAAAAAAAATATATCTTTTACGTTCAAATTAATTATAAATGTAAAAAAATGTTACTAATAACATAATATTAAATATCTTTCGGAGAATTAAAACTTGCATCGACAAAGCCGTAATGGGAAAGTTGAAAATTAGCGGTAATCTACGAAAAGCAATGAAATTAGAGAAATTAATGGTCAACTTAAAGTCGAAACTTGCTTTGAAAAATTAAATACCGTCTTCTTAAAAAGAACCGACATATTAACTAATTAAGGAAAAATTGTTCCTAGTTATAAAAATTTTGTTATTTTTTGTAAAAGTTTAATACGATAATATAAAATATTTAAAGTATTAAAACGACAAAAGTAAAATATATTTTTATATATTTTATAATATACTTTGTAACGCTAAATGATATAAATTAAATAAATCACGTTTGTCAATATTTATTTATGTCGATTGAACTTTACTCATACATTTATAACAAAATGAACATAGTTATTCATATTTAATGTTTTCTTTGCAAACAATATATAAGATATAAGGAAAAAGATATAAAGTACTTTGTTATTATAGTTCTAGCTGCTTCACAAATTCCGAAAATGATAAATTAGACCAACGCCAGCAAAAGGTCTAGTGTTTCATAATTATTTTATAGTTTAAAGATTTTCAAGCTTCATGCTTGGATGGATGCTTATATATAAGTGTAACTGCCAAAATGAAATGAGATTGCAAAGTGATATTTATACACCTGCGTGCTGCAATTTTGTCCTATTTAAATTTCTGATAAAAGGATATAAATGATTATAATCTAATTATCAATTACAAATGGAATTCTACAATTTATCCATGTAATAATCCTTTCTTATTGCTCGCATCCTCCAATACATACACAGTACCATTAATCTTGATGGATTTCGTGTGTGCGTGTGTGTGGCTATGGTAGCAGTTGTAGAAATACCACCTAATAGGTTTCATTGTTTCGATTCTAGTAAATCGAATAAAATGGCATAAGGTTTTCTGTAGAATATCAAGGGGATGTGAAGCTGCTATTGCACTGCATATAGCATCTTTCACTGGAAGAATTTTTCTTCCAATGTGTCGATTCCAGATTTTTTTTAATTGTTCTCGTTTTGAAAATTACCAAGATCCAAGGTTCCTTTATCTGAGATTAAAGCCTGCTTTCCTTTTTTCCAAAATTTTTTACATTGTATTACGTTCTTGAGACTCTTTGTAAATTGCAAAGAACAGAAACGCTACATGGATTATTAAAATATAATAGTTTAGTTTATATAATCTCGAACATTTTAAATCCGTTTACGTTGCTTTGATTGTTATATATGTTTATTACCTGTCGCTAAACCAACTACTACTGGTATCGTCCCTTTCTAAAATTTGGAGAATCTACCAAATCTAATGAAACCTTGCTTAGATTGCAAATGTGTTTTTACTGTATCATGCAAAAATGAAATTACATTGACAGAAGAACCAGTTAGTTCTCCACGCCTTTTTGAAACAACATTAAATCACCTTGTTAAACAATAATTTGTTAAATGTGACTTGGACCTTTAAATTTGAATTTATAAACATCTAACAAATAAATATGCTTTTCTTACTATTCATATCATTATACTTTCAGTGATTTATTATGTGCTGTCATTTGATATATTAACTGCTTGATTATATTTTACAACGAACATTGCGTATCAATAGTTCTTCATTTTATCTATTATATATATTATATATATATATATATATATATATATATATATATATATATATATATATATATATATATATATATATATAAATGAATGTGTGTCTGTCTGTCTGTCTGTACTTGATAGATTCAAAAACCATACATCCAATCGTCGTGAAAATTTGGAAAATTATTAGGTATATCTCCGGGAAGCTTTTTGAAAATTTTTTTTAAATCAGAGTTGGGGTTCTAGGTGCTTCCGAACAAATATCCCAAAAATATAACAATAACATTTAATTAGTAATATTTGTTAAAAGTGTAACTATGAATAAATTAAAAAATTAAATTTCTACTCATGAAATTTACTCATAGAATTTACTTTTTTAAAACAAATTAAACTGTAAAAAATAACATACCCATGATAACAGTTGTAATAACAATAAAAATATAAATCACAAGGTAAGTAAAATATTGAATCGTTTTATTTATATTTTTTCAATTATTGTTTCCTTTAAGATTTCAACAAATTAATTTAAATTACAAAAAACAACATTAATGTGTTTGACGTTCGATTTTTCGCCAGCAAAATCTAATACATACAAAAATGCAGTCAAAAAATTTTTGCAATTATTAATACGAGAATAAATTATTAATACGTAAATAAATAAAAATATTATTGATTTCCAGCTGAAGAAAATAATTGGAAATACGTTTTAATTAACCCCACAATTATGCCACCAAAGCGAAGTGCCACTGGCCGATCTACAAATCAAGCAAAAAGGAGAAGAGAAGAACGACCTTCAGAAACAAGTGAGCACAGATAAGCTAAGCAAGAAAAGATCGAGTTCACACTGCTCTTGCTCGATCATTAGAAACGAGCGAACAGAGGCAAGCAAGGCAGCAAAGGAATCGAATTCGCAGAACATAGATAAGACGCACGATATGTACTGATTTGATTTTATGTGGTTTCAATTACAATCCCCTTTACAATTACGATCTTCATCAAAGTGTAATTATTGGAAAAATGGATAAAAAGTGTACGTATTATGGTGCTCAAAAATTTAAAAATGAAGCACCAGGTATGTGCTGTACACGTGGAAAAGTAAAGTCAGCAGACTTGCGTTCACCACCTGCTCCATTAACTTTAGTATCAGGTGAAACAAGTAAATCAAAAATTATTTGAAAAATATACCCAAGAACAATTCATGCTTCCAAATGACATCGTTTGGAGCAACGAATATCGTTAGCGCAAAATATATGCCAACATTTAAAGTACAAAGGCAAATTTATCACCATGCTAGATCACTACTACCCTTGCCAAATGCTGATCACAAATATCTTCAGATATATTTTATGGAAAATACTGACGAACAAATGAACAGACAGTTTCAACTGAATATGAGTACTCCACGAGATATTGTCGCTGAATTACAAAGTTTGTTTGTACAACATAATAAATTAATTAAATTATTTAAAACTGCCATTGAACAACTGCCATCTGACGATTACAAAGTGATAATAAAGGCAGATAAAACACCTATTGGTCAACATCGAAGACAATTCAACGCACCAACGATCGATGAATTGTCAATTGTCATAGTTGATGAAGAATTTAATTCTCGCGATATAATTCTTCGTCGTAGAAATGGTGACGTCCAGCGTCAAGTATCAGAAACGTATCGTTAATATGATGCATTACAATATCCCATTCTATTTTTGCAAGGAGAGGATGGATATCATTTTAATATTAATATGAGAAACCCTACAACTAATGTGGACATTCATAAAAAGGTCAGTGCTATGAATTATTATGCATATCAAACGATGATTCGTGAGAATGCTGATAATCATATATTGAAATATAGACAATTATTTCATCAATACATTATTGACATGTATGTATCTTAGTGAATTGGGAAGAATGGTCATTTTACCATCCACATTTACAGGCAGCCCAAGACATATGTATGAATATGCACAAGATGCAATGACGTATGTTCGTGCATATGGTCGTCCAGATTTTTTCATCACATTTACGTGCAACCGAGCATGGGATGAAATGAAGGAGCTTTTATTAATTGCACAATCACCATCAGATCATCATGATATTTCTGCGCGTGTATTTAAACAAAAATTAAAATCTTTAATAGAGTTTATTGTCAAACACTATGTATTTGGAGAGACGCGCTGTTGAATGTATTCCATTGAATGGCAAAAAAGTAGTTTACCACATGCGCATATTTTAATATGGATGATGGGAAAGATAACACCAAACAGAATTGATGAAATCATCTCTGCAGAAATACCAGACATTGAAATTGATAAAGATTTGCATTATATTGTCTCAAAAAATATGATTCATGGTCCATGTCGCTCACTGAATAATAATTCACCATGCATATCAGATGGAAAGTGCACAAAGCGGTATCCTAGAGACTTACTTGCTGAAAGTATTACAGGCAGTGTTGGATATCCAGTCTATCGACGACGATCTACCAAAGATGGTGGAAAATCCATTAAACTAAAAGTACTCAACAATACTATTGATGTTGATAATCGTTCGGTAGTACCATATTCTCCATTACTACTAAAAACGTATAACGCTCACATAAATCTTGAGTACTGCAATTCAGTGAAAGCTATAAAATATATTTGCAAGTATGTGAACAAAGGAAGCGATATGGCAGTGTTTGGAGTGGAAAATACAACTGCATCTAACGATGAAGTCACCTAATATCAACTGGGACGCTACATATGTAGTAATGAAGCTGCATGGCGTATTTTATCATTTTCCATTCATGAGCGATATCCAACGGTTGTTCATTTAGCAGTACATTTTGAAAATGGACAGCGTGTATATTTTACATCAGAAAATGTACGTGCAAGAGCAATGCCACCACCGCCAACAACATTAACTGGATTTTTCACATTATGTAGAAATGATACCGTTGCAAGGACACTACTGTACTCTGAAGTACCAACTTATTTTACGTGGAATACATCAACAAGAAAATTTCAGCGTCGTAAAAAGGGTAAAGCAGTACAAGGACACCTAAATTTATATTCCACAAATGCATTGGGTCGTCTGTACACTGTACATCCAAATAACGCAGAATGATTTTACCTATGATTATTATTAATCAATTTGTGGATCAACATCTTTCTAAGAATTAAAAACGGTCAATGGCCATGTATGTGCTACATTTTGTGAGGCTTGCCAGAAATGAAATCTCTTGGAAAACGATGCTCATTGGGATATTTCACTCGCTGATGCTTCTAATACAGCTCAACCACAGCAGATACGTACACCATTTTCTATCATACTAACTACATGTTTTCCTGCTAATCCAAAGGATCTTCGGGAAAATATAAAGACTATATGAGTGAAGATATGTTACATCGCATGCGTAGATTAAATGCTAATTACAACATTCAATGTACATCAAATATATACAACGAGGTATTGATTTTAATTGAGGATGTATGTTTGACAATAGCCAACAAGTCACTGACAGAATTGGGAATGATTACTCTAAATAGATCTGGTAATGACATTTTCGATCGTGATGTACAACGAGAAACGCACTTCGATGTTACTGAATTACAAACATTTGTTTGAATTAATCTGCCGAAATTGTTATTAGGACAACGAACAGCGTATGACACAATTATAAATGCAATATCTAACAAAAGTTGTGGTTTATATTTCTTAAATGCACCTGATGGCACTGGCAAAACTTTTCTTATTTTAATTATTCTGGCAACTATAAGATCACAAAATAGTATTGCACTTGCTATTGCATCATTTGTTATTGCAGCAACTATTTTGGACGGTGATTGAACAGCACATTCAGCATTGAAAATGCCATTAAATATGCAGGTAACTGAAACTCCAACATGTAATATTAGCAAATATTCTGGGATGGGAAAAGTACTTATAATATAGGATGAATGCACCATGGCACACAAGAAATCATTGAAACGCACATTAAAAGATTTGAGAGGAAATAAGCAGCTCTTTGGTGGTGCATTCATTTTGCTAGTGATTTTGCTAATGATTTTCGACAGACTTTACCAGTTATACCACGTTCAGCACCTGCAGATGAATTGAATGCATGTCTCAAATCATCAGTGTTATGGCGGTATGTGGAGAAAATATCTTTAAAGACCAATATGCGTGTTCAATTACAACAAGATGAATCTTCTGAACCATTTGCAAAACAATTGTTAGATATTGGGAATGGTAAAATGGAAATGGACCAATCCATACACTGTATTACATTACCAGAAAACTTTTGTCACATTGTAAAATCCACTGATGAATTGATTACCAAAGTTTTTCCAAATTTATCGCAGAATTATAAAAATAATCAACGAGTTAGTGAGCGTGCTATATTGGCAGCCAAAAACATTGATGTGAATTTAATAAACTGCACAATTCAAAATGAAATACCTGATGAAGAAACAACATATAACTCCATAGATACTGTTGTCAATCACGATGAATCAGTTAATTATCCAACAGAATTTTTTAATTCATTGGATCTACAAGGAATGCCACCACATATTTTATCTTTGAAAATTGGTTCCCCAATCATCCTTCTACGAAATATAAATCCACCGCGATTATGCCATGGGACTAGGCTATCAGTAAAAAAATTAATGAATAACATAATTGAGGCAACCATTTTAAAGGGAAAACATCAAGGGGAACATGTGCTACTACCACGCATTCCCATAATACCAACGAATACTCCATTTGAATTCAAACGTCTACAGTTTCCGGTACGACTAGCCTTTGCAATGACCATTAACAAAGCACAGGGACAATAATTGCAAGTATGTGGATTAAATTTGGTAAATCCATGCTTCTTATATCGACAGCTGTACGTTGGGTGTTCTCGAGTTGGAAAACCTTCAAATTTATTTATTCTTGCACCAGATAGGAAAACAAATAGTGCTGTATATTTACAAGCACTACTAAGATAAAGTTCACCATCATTCATCAAATATCATTCATTTCATGATGATATTTAATAATTACTTATATTATTGTTCAATTGAAATTCGTTTGCAATATTGTTTAATATCACAAGTGAAGAAGCATGTTTATTCTACCATCAACTATGTATATCTATGTTTTGTACATATGTTATATTTTTCATATTCGTTTATAATTTTTATAGAAACAGCTTTCCCATTAGTAACTGTCATCCTACGCCACTACCACGCGTGTAGCTATGGTGAGCTAATAGTGTAATTGCCATGGCCATGTAGCCCGTGTGCTATATCGCGGTGCATTAATAGTGCCGTGTTACGAGTAGCCCAGTACTAAGAGTATGCCGTTACGAGACCTGAGTAGGTGCAGTGTATTAGCACAGTTCTATCACGGAATTTGTTCCATCCGTTGTCATTGACGTGCCAATCGCTGGATGTTTGAGAGATTGTAGTGCATGAGGCAGACCTGTTTCTTATCATCGTCAAGGAGATAAATTTTCACTCCTCCCTTTTTGAACTTTGCTAATTATTGTTTGGATTTTTTGCCTTTTCTGTATCTCTATGTCCGCATTGTGGATTCAACTTATGTATAATCTTTTTGATATTCATCTTTTGTTACATGTAACATTATATATGTAATGCTTAGATTTGTAATCCTCAGACTCTTTTATTCATTGGTAAAGCAACTTATTCGATCAACATATATTTATTAGGAATAGATATAAATAATTAGAAAAATGTTATTAAAACGGCATTAAATATGTTGTTGCAATTATATATTTAAGGTCTAAAGGGGTAGATGGAATTACTGTCCGTCGTTTTACGTGATCCAATTGACGTGTGATCCAATCGAGTGAGGCTATGAAATATGAAAACCTTTTACTATTCCTCAACCCCTATCCATGTTAAATGAATGATTAGTTCTGCATTAGTTCTGCAGTCCAATTCTATTATAGCTATTGAACAGAAGTAATACTGATTACACCTGATTTTTGCAATAGTTCTTTGTTTAACAGATTTTATTGACGTAGAAGAATCATTTGAGGGATGTATCGATCTACTTTGCAGTTCTATCAGTTTCTCTCTTCTCGCTACTTTCCATTTTCAGTTCCGCGTACTTACCCTTTATCACCATCATATATGTTGCGTAAGATTATAATAACTTTTTGTCCTTAAATTTTACGGATATTTCAATTACATTTCCTTTGTTTAAAAAAAAAAGGAAATTAAAAAAGAGTGACACGTACCATTTCTTGGAAACGTTGTATCGTAATTTGCACCTGTCTGTTTTGAAAGGCACGCACTTTGCTTAACATTTCCAATGATTCGGTCAACGAAATAAAGAAATATTCTACTTTCGAAATTGTCGGCTCTTGTAACTCTGAAGCAAACACATTCATCTGCCTACATCGTGAACACTGGTTTTTGGCTAAATTACAGAAAAGCAAATATATTATAAATAATACAATAAACATAGTAATATTAAATTTAACTTTGTTCATCGTAGCCTTGTTGGACACATCCATAACAATATACAGGGTGGAGCAGTAATAACTAGCACCTCAGACATCCTTGAAACTATAAGTTTCTAACTACTTTCTAAACTATAAGTTTTAACTAGAAATTTCTGCTGATATAAAATTGCACAGTACAAAGGTCCCATCCGTTGATGAAAATAGTTTTTTTGTAAGTGGAGGTATGTTGGACATTTGAAGGTTACCTTCATTTTTTAAAATGAATTGGTATGATCATTCTTCTGTAATACGATAGAGTATTTTAAAGCGAGTTCAACGACCTGTAACATGAATCCATTGAAGGTTATGAAAAGTAAAGAAAGGCGATAATACTTACGGTATTGATAGTAAATGAAACATACGTTTAATTTAATAACGTTTACCGTTTACTTCACTGTGAACAGAAAACATTGTTCGAAGGGCATTTTAATAGGTTGCAGGATAAGTTAAACATGCTGAGATTAGTATTGGAACATCGGTTCAATTACGTTTGGTTAGGCTGTTCTTTGTGTTGTTTTCATTTTATATGTATTGAGCTGCGGATTCCCGAGAACAGCTTACCAAATTGTTGAACTATGGAAGATTTTCATTGTGAATTTGAATGAAAATGTAATTAAATTCCATTAGATTGTAAACAAATCTTAATATTTCATTTTAAATAGTAAGATAAAATACTGTTTACAAAACTACAAGACTGGATTATTATTTCTGGATTATTATTATTATTTCATAAAGTTATTATTATTTCATAAAGTATTCTAATTGCAATTATATAGCTCACTACAATAAAAAAAATTTCTCAGGAAATTCTAAATATTGAATTAGAGAACCAAGCAAAACATTTTTAATAATTACGAATATGGAAAATACCTGAACATTCCAATAGAAAAATGTTCTAAACAGGAGTTAGAAAAATCAAACATTCAATTTCAATTCCAGAATGCATCTGTAGGAGATAAAATATTTTGAAAACTTTAATTACAGTCTTTAGTGCAAGCAGTTGGACAGTATTTCAATTTTTAAGAAAATTGATGAAAGTCAACCATTTTGAAATAGTCGGAATCTTTGCCGCTTGAGCAATAAGTGACTAACAAATAACTGCATAAATTTCAGGCTTATAAACATATTAATTAAATCTTATGCGGACACGTGTATAACCGAGTTACTAAATAATAATCAACACTAAGTAATCATTTTAAAACTTAAACGATTACACCTCGAATACATTTAAAAATATTGCAAACGTGAAAACTAAGTGGTTTATCAAAAACTCTCCTAAAAGATCGGACGAAGCCAATAGAAATGTTTGTTGAAGTAAGCAAGTTCTATAGTTCTAAGTAACGCGATGGTCCTTATCTGCCCACGTTTCATAGCAAGTAAGTTCTGAAGTTCTATGAAATCCAATAGAGCTCCTCACGATCAACGTATCAAAGGAAGTTCTCAAATTCTCAGTTCAACGCTTAAAGCAATGTGTGTTCTATTTATCTATGTAAAGTGATGGTCGCTATCATTATATACGATTCAGAGTTAGTAAGATGCAAAGTTATATGCAACATCATAGCGCTTCTTATTTCTACGTTTCATAGTAAGCACTTTCGAAATCTCCATGTAACGCGATGCAGCTTCACAGTCCTACGTTTCAAAGTAATTCCTAAAGTTCCACGAAAAGGGATGTCGCATCAGAGTGTCTATTTGTCAATGTGAGTAGCTTCTAAGTTTCCTTGCAACAAGGTGGAGCATCTCAGTACTACAATTCTTCGTATGTAATGAAAAATATTCTGTGCAACAAGATGGTGCTTCTTAGTTTCACGCTTCAAAGCAAGTATGTTGTAATGTTCTATGCACAGAAATATGCCTATCTGTTTCTATACTTCAAAGGAAAGTGAAATCTACAGTTCGACGCAACGACATGGCGCTGCATTGTATCTGGTTCTCAGTGCATTAGAGTTCTAATGCTCCATGCAAGGTGATGGCGCATAACATTTCAACGTTTCACGCTAAGTAAGCTGTAATCTTCTATGCATATCATTATGCTTATCCGCTTCTACATTTCTAAAGAATGTAAATCATACAATTTCATGCAACGTATGGGCGCATCACAGTGTTTGCATGTCACAACAGTAGAATTCTAATGCTCCATGCAATGCGATGGAGCATCTCATTTCAACGTTTCAAAGCGAGTAAGCTGTAACCTTCTATGCATAGCATAATGCCCGTCAGCTTCTACACTTCAAAAGAAGATGATTTCTACAGTTCCATGCAACGGTATGGCGCTTCATAATGTTCGAGTGTCAAAGCAATGAGGTTCCAATTCTCTATGCAAGGCGATGGGGCATCTTATATCAGAATTTCAATGTAAGTAAGCTGGAATGTCTGTAGCGGGTAGCAGTGCAAAAGTTAGTTTCATTTACTTCGAAATTTAAAGACAGAGATATTAACTTAAATTCATTGTGAAAGATGAAATGGCCATCCATGACGTTTACTGATGTATTTTCTCTCCGGCTAAGTTCATACATTCGTTATGATCGTTAGAACCAAAGTACGCCATCGAAGTTCGAGATATTTTTAACAACCCGCTGGAGACTCAGAATTATGAAACGCTGAAGGCAGAACTCGTGTTTAGACTATCCTTCTTGCAAGCACAAAGGATACGCCGTCTACTAAAATAGGAGGAAATAGAAGGTGGGACGCCGTCGCAGGTCTTATGTCATATGAGGGATTTGGCAGGAAGTACGGTGTCCGATGAATTCCTAAGGCCGTTCTGGTCTGGTCGCCAGCCGGCTATGGCCAGGGCTTTTGTCACGGCCCAAACGGATCTCCCGCTAAACAAATTAGCTAAAATAGCAGACCAAATCAACAATGGGACCGCACAGCAGGTAACTAGCATAACGCCGAGCAGAACCACCGAGCTCTTATTAAAACGACTGGAAAGATTGGAGCTCGAAATATCGGAGCATCGAAAATTTTGCTTTCAAATTTGCGTCCAGACACGAGATTCTGCAGCCGATGCTCGAGTTCGAAGATTGCTACTCGCAATAGTTCACCAGCCAAGCTCAAGCATTGTTGGTACCACTGGAAATTTGGAATCTCATCCACGTTGTGCTTTTCGCTGTGCAGTTTCCTTTCGAGAAACGAGAAGGGATGTCAATGGACGCGGCAACCAGTGAGGGTCCAGCGACTAGCCGCCTGTTCGTCACCGATCGCGCAATGAAGAAGGAAGTCTTGATCGATACCGGTTCAGACCTTTTCTTGTATCCTCGCACGCATATCAAAGGCCGAATTCAGATGACAAAGTACCAGCTATGTGGGGCTAACAGCATTGTAATAAAAATCTACGGCGACAGGACGATCAACCTGAAAATGGGACTCCGACGAGCATTTCCATGGAGTGTCATCACCGCGGACATCTCCAGGTCTATGATCGGCGCCGATTTCCTGAGCCAGTACGGGTTACTGGTGGATCTGCGCAACAAACGACTGCTGGTCCAGACGACGTCACTTTCCACCAGGGGACGAATTCCGAAAGCATTCGTCATGGGGTGAGTCACGAGTGTTGGGACGCCACAGTTATTCCATCGTTTGAATGCAATATTAAGAACAAATCACATTAAAATGACCGCGTATCACCTCGGCGAAAAGGGCCTTGTGGAAGGCTTTCACAGGCAATTAAAAGCAGTATTGAAGTGCCACGATGACGGGACCTGGGCCGATGCTTTGCCTGTAGCCTTGCTAGGCATTCGAATGGCCTATCGCAAAGACCTAGCAGCATCAGCCGCAGAGTTTGCATACGGCGAGAATCTCCGCTTGCCGACCGAGTATTTCCCTGTAACGACAGGTAATGCGATAGAGTTAGCTGAAGCGATTAGACAATTAGGCTCGCTTTTGAAAGATTTGCCGAGTCGAAGCATCGAGACACGGCGAATAGAAGGTATTTGTAATTAAAGACTTGATAACCACCTCACACGTCTTCGTACGTCTGTCGAAAGACCGTTGCAAAATCCGTAGGAAGTACCGTTCAATGTAATATCTGTAAGCAAGAAAATTTTCGAAGTAAGAATATGCGAAAAAGACGTCGGGATAACGATAGATAGGTTAAAGCGAACGTACTTATTAGAGGACACCAACAGAAATACAATGTCACTACCGAGTATGGCACCAATTCTAAGGATATTAGTAGTAGGGTTAGAATAAGGTAGCTAATAACATAGTAATAAGAGATATATAGTATAGATAAGATAGGAATAAAATAATTTATATCCTTAACCTAAATAGATATCTATTGTTACAATTTTCACAATCCCCATTAAACTATCGCGAAAAGTTGGTTTCATTTATTGAGCAATTTAAAGACAGTAGAGGAATTAAGTTGAATTCATTGTATAAGGTGAAATGGTCACCTATTACAGTTATTGATGTATTTTCTTCCTGGTTAGGTTTTCACTGTTAAGAATATAAGATACATACGTGTTGTATAAGAGAGTGTTTTGATACCGTTTCACTACGCACACATGTAAGGCTCCAATTCGCGAGGAGTCACGGAAAACGCATAAAGAAGCAAAAGAAACAAATTATTCGGCTGTCAAGGAGAGTTCAGATATTCTTGAAGGCTTGATGAGTGAAAACGCCTACAAAGTGAAACGTACGCATGAACCTTGCAGTTTTTCTGAAAGTACCACCAAATAGAAAAATCAAATTTCGAACCGCTCCACATATTTCATACGACGCATTATGCATGCATTACGCAATGCAAGCGAATTCTATACTTCCTTTTAGCGGAATGACGCTTCCTAGTGTCCACGTATGAAAGCAAAAGCATTCCAATGCTCCATGCAATGCAATAGCGCATCTCATTTCAACGTATCAAAGTATGTTGTAATCTTATAGACAACGCATGTGGAAGCTTATACGCTCCCACACACTAAAGGAATGGAATTCTACAGTTCGTTGCAACGAAATGGCGCATCATGGAGCCCACTTGCCTAAGCAGTAGAATCTTAGTGCTCCATGTAATGCGATGGTTGGTGGAACAAGCTGTTATGTTTTATACTCTGACACCTAGAAATCATGAAGCGCAATTCAGTTGCTAGAAACAGTGGAATCCACATTCTTTTGAGGTATAGAGTGCTAATAAGTATAGTGCATAGAACATTATGACTAACGTACTTTGAAACGTTGAAATGAGATGTGTCATCGCAATTCATGGAACATTCAAAACTCTATTGTTCTGAAAAGCACACACTATGAAGAACCATCACGGTGCAGGGAACTGTGTAATTAACATTCTATTCAGTTGTAGAAGCTGATAAGCATAATGCTATGCATAGAATCACATTGTATTGCATGGAGCATTGGAATTCCATTACTGTGATATGTGAACACTGCGGAGCCCCATTCCAATGCATGGAACTGTAGAATTCACATTCTTCTGAAGTATGGAAGTAGATAAGCATAATGTTGTGCATAGAAGATTACAGCTTACTTACTTCGATACATTAAAATGGAGTGCGCTATCGCATTGCATGCAGCATTAGAACTCTTTTGCTATAATACGCAGGCACTATGAAGCCCCATCCCGATGCGTGCAACTGTAGAATTCACATTCTTCTGAAGTGTGAGAGCAGATAAGTATAATGTTGTGCATAGAAGATTACAGCTTACTTACTTCGATACATTAATATGGAGCGCGCTATCGCATTGCATGCAGCATTAAGCCTCATTTGGTTTGACACGAACATACTGTCAAGCGTCATCTCTTCGCATGGAAGTGTAGAATTCACATTCCTTAGAAGTGTCAAAGCAGACAAGCATAATGCTATGCATAGAAGGTTACAGCCTTCTCACGTTAAAATGAGTATACCAATACGCTGAAATGAGTATGAAATATGTTGAAACGTTGAAATGAGATGTACAATCGCATTGTATGGTGCAACAGAACTCCACTACTTTGATACGTAGTCAGTATCATACCCCGTCCCGTTGCATATAACTGTGTAATTTACATTGTCTTGAATGTGTAGAATTAGATAAGCTTAATCTGTTGCACAGAACATCACAACTTACTTATTTCAAAACGCCGAAATGAGATGCGCCATCGCGTTGATTGGAGCAGTAGAATTATATTGATCTGGCAAGTAGACACTACGAAATGCAATCCTGTTGCAAGAACCTGTGGAATTCACATTCTTTTGAAGTGTATAAGCAGATGAGCTTAATGAATGTCATGGATCATTACAATGTACTTACTTTAAAGTTTTAAAATGAGATGCGATATTGCATTGAATAGACCATTGCAAGACAATCACTTTGACAAGGTGGCACTTAGAATAACGGTGCAGCTACATGGAGCTATAGAGATTGTATACCTTGTATTGTGGCACCAGATAAGGATAACTGCGTTGTATAGAATCTTACAACTGACTTGCTTCGAAACGTAGAACTAAGGAGCGTCATCCCATTGCTTTAACCTTTGGAAGTTACTTTGTCTGAAGTTCAATTGCATGCAAATGTAATGTAGAACCAAGTAAGCATAGTGGCTTGTATACAAGTTTACTACTTACATTGAAACGTTGAACCGAGAAGCCAAGCTGCTGCAAGGAACTGCAGGATTCACATCACTTCGAAGTGCTGAAACAGATAAGCATAATGCAATACGTAGAACGTTAGAACCTACTTACTCGGTATCGATGAAAAGAGATGCGCCATCGTATTGCATGGAGCATTCGAAACTTACTACTGTGACACGTAGACATTATGAAGCACCGTAGCGTCTGCAAGTAACGGTCACACACACATTCTTTAGAAATGTAGAAGCAGATAAGCATAATGCTCTGCCTAGGAGATTACAGATTACTTAATTTGAGACGTAGATATAATATGCGCCATCGCAATGCATGGAGCATCAGAATTCAATTGCTTTGACACGTTGATACTATGAAGCGCCATCCCGTTGCATAGAACTGCAGAATTCACATTCTTTTAAAGAATGGATACAGATAGGCATTATACTATGGATAGAAGATGACAGATTACTTAATTTGAAGCGTTGAAATGAGATGCGACATCGCATTGCATAGAGTAGTACAAGTCTATTGTTTTGACACGCAGACACTATGAAGCGCCATTCAATTGCATGAAACTGCAGAATTCATATTCTTTTGAAGTGTAGAAACAGACAGGCATATTGCTATGCAAACGAGATTACAGCTTAGTTACGTTGAAACACTAACTATCTCTGTATCTTTGAAATTAGATGCGCTATCGTTTTACATGGAGCTTTGGTACACTAATATTTTGGCACACAGAAACTATGAAGCGACATTTTGTTCCATGGTACTGTCTTAACGACATTCTCTTGACGAGCAGAAGCAGATAAGCATAATGCGATGCATAGATTATTACAATCTGCTTACACTGTAACGTTGAAACGATATCCGACATCGCAACGCATAAAGCGATAAAACACTCTTGCTTTAAACCGGAAACACAATGAAACGCCATCTCGTTGCAAGCATCTTTAGGTTTCACATTCTTTTGAAGCGTAGTGGCAGATAAGCATAATGCGATGCATATAACATTTCAACCTTGTTACATTGAAACGCTGAAATGTGATACCGCATTGCTATGCGTAGAGAAATGGAACTCTATTGCTTTAAAACGCAGTGACTACGAAACGCTGTCCCGTTTTAAGCAACTGAAGGATTCATATTATGTCGAAGCGGCGAAGCAAATACGCACAGTGTTATGCATAGAACATTAGAGTCTACTTACTTTGAATCGTTGAAATGATATGCGACACCGCGACGCATGAAGTAGCAGAACTCGATTGCTTCAAACTGTAGACACTATGAAGCGCGATCCCCTTGCACGCAACTGTAGGATTCATATTCATTTGAAGTGCAGGAGCTGATATGTGTAACGCGATGCTTGGTGTGACGTTAGATGTACCACCTGACACCCTCTCAATCCACCACCAGCCTCACTCACCTTCACCATCACTACAGGCGATATAAACCGTGTATAAAATTTCCACTCCGAACGCCGACAGGAACCGGCCTGTGCTAAATGCAATTGCCGTGGCCATACCGCACGCGAGCGCAGGTACGCGAATTAGAGACCGTATATTACTTACCCCCGGGGCGATACTGCTAAAAACGTTCGACAGGAATGGACTCCTTTAACGGGACCATTGCGCGGTCAGTACGGGTCATCCGACCGATGGGAAATAATATGCAGATACTGTAGATATCCGGAACATACGATCGGTGAGTGCCGGAGAAGACAGTTCAATAATAATGCCACAAATAATAGTTGGCTTCCGTATTCGAGAAACGCCAACGGCCTCCAGGTCCGCCACGAGACGGTACGCGAGGCCGACCCCGATCGCTGAATTCTCGCTTTGTCGAAAAACGATTCGGAAATAACGATAGAAGAACAGCACCAAATATTACCAGGAAAACTGATGTTCCCACAGTTATTATCGAGTCGAGTGCGTTAATCCAACCCGTGGTGATGGTGATTGACACTGTCGAGATCAGACTATTCAAACAGAAGGCTTTGAATCCCAGAGTGCATATTAATACCGCTGAACAACTCACGATAACCGGAGTAACCCAGGCAACTGTTACCACCCTAGGGACGGTCACGCTTCTCATATTCTCGCGAGTCGTGCCGTTTAACGTCGTAGGAGCAAATTTTCCAATTAAAACCGCCGGGGTCCTAGGATGTGGGTATTGTGCTGACACAGATATCTCTTTCCCAAATAAGTATATCCTTTGGCATGGAAATAGAATTCCGGAAGCACGGCGAGAAGTCGTCCTAGAGAAACCAACTCTTCCTCGGAGGACAAATTCGGGAATACGCGACCAAATAATTAGTTAAGGCGTCGGTGATGAAATTATCCTCCGAATGTAGATCCCGAAGAAAATTTACTTAGGTAACGCGATTGTCAAAGTTCGAAGTGGTCACGCGATAACACGCATTATTAATGAAACAGACACGAAAATTGCGATTACGGTATCTAAAACTTATTTAGAACCACTTTCCATCCTCGAACCGCTGGAACGCGAACCAGCACTTTATTCATTATTTACCAATTCCTCTGAATCCGCTGTTTTCCGTAAGCATACTAATTCCTCTGAATCCGATGCTTCCCGCATGCATACTAATTCTACAAATTCTACTAAATCTGTCGTTTTCTGCATGGATACTAACTCCACTTATATTACTAAATCCTCTGTATCGAGTCCAAAACGACTACTTTCTAATCTTGCTATATAATACGCAAGTATCGTTGATAAATCCACTGAAGTTTGCACTCCAAATTCTATAAATCCTTGCGTAAATATCTATAATATAATCTATCGCGTACAAATAGAACAAATATCACAGAGCCAGAAGCACGCAACTTCACTGTTTCCCTCGACAAAATTCCAAAACCATCTCACAGTTCTAAACAATTCAAGTCCAAGCGTAATAAATCCTCCAATGATAACGTTAAAAGTTCCACTAATTTTTTCTTCAAATACTAACAATAATATACAGCGTAGCATGAACAGTCGCATGTCAGATAGAAGAAATAGATCTTTCCCCATAAATGAATCTGAGCAGACACTCGAGCGACACTCGGAACACGATACCTAGGAGGTAACGCGATCCCGGAACCGTTTCGGTGAAATAGTTGCAACAAACTCGTGCGCTTAAACCACCTCAATGCCGAGGAGAAAGATAACATATATAAACTCATTGTTATTAATTAAGATCTATTTCATCTTCCTGGCGATAAGTTAAGTTTTACAAAAGTAACTGAACACAGCATCCCGACAATAAGTGACCAACTGATCAATGTAAAACACTATTGTTTTCCACCAATCCACAAAGAAGAAATTCAACGACAAGTAGGGCAATTGTTAGAAAACAAAATCATTCAGCTATCAAAATCGCCGTATAACTCTTCGCTCTGGATAGTACCGAAAAAGCCGGACTCCCAAGGCAACGAACGTTGGGGGGTAGTTATAAATTATTACAGTCTTAATAAAAAATTGATAGCCGACGCGTATCCACTTCCGTGCATTATGGAGATAATAGACCAGCTAAGTAGTGCAAAATAATTTAGCACGTACGACTCAGCGAGTGGATTTCATCAAATTCGTATGTCCGCGTCCGACGCCGCAAAAATTGCATTTTCTACACTCCCACGGCCATTACGAGTTCCGAAGAATGCCGTTCGGACTCCGTAACGGCCCAGCAACTTTCCAATGGCAGATGGAAAATGTTTTAACTGGTTTACAAGGCAACAAGACGTTAATTTATCTCGATTACATTGTTTTATATGTAAGATCATTATAAAAACACGAAATAAATTCAGTAAGTTACCCAAACGCTTTCGAAACGCAATCCGGTCAGCGTAAATCGTACTTCCTATTTCAGCCACTCTGACGAAAATATCATCGACATTCTAATTCCAAAATCTTCCGAACTTCCACCTCCCCCGTATCCAATACCAGCATTCCCAACGAATACTATGAATCAACCTCATTTACCAATAGAAAATCCATCTCCTACGTTATCGACAACATCACCAACTAACTTCTCGACAGACGACAACCTACGCAAAGACCGACAACGCCTTCCTTTCAAAACGACGGGAGACTCTTTATCCGCGAGGCGCGACAACTTCGTAGTATTTATTACACAAGGAAATCGCCTATATGACACGGGTGCAAGCGATTTGCAAAATTCAGGAAGATCCTTTCAACACGAAGAAAATATAAATCTATAAAGAGCTAAAGTAAATCCTTGCGGGAACTATTTTTAAATTTTTTTACCAGTATTCGATCACCAGAAAAAACTAATCGACAGCCAAATTCTCTTGGAATCATTACAATCTCTATACGACGTTACCGACGAACTACAATTAGAATCCTCTAACATCGTACAAACCGCGGTAAGCATAATATCATTGTCTCAAATCAGGAGAATACTCAAACATCTCTTTCTCGAATCAAACGTATAGATTACAGTCTGGCAAGGTCTCGGTCAGGTCCCTTGGGAGGAACTTCGAACGGACATGGTTCACGAAAATCATAATGCGCCTTTAGCGGGGCATAAAGGAGTCAATAAAACTTATAGCAGAATCCGGGAGATATTCTATCGGCTAAATATAAAGTAAGAGGTACAGAAATATGTAAGTAATAGCTGACAGTGCCAAAAATTGAAACTAACGCGAATACCACTTACCGAGCGATATAACACTTACCAACACTCCCGCAACTGCGTTCAAAATGATATCAATGGAGTTTATGGGACTGCTACCCCACACCTCAGACGAATACACAAATAGATTAACCAAACAAGATCTCACCAAATGCTACCTTGCAATTCCTCGGAAAAGAACCACTGCCGCCGATATAGCGGACGCATTGATTATTTGTTTCATCTGCAAATTCGGATGCTATAAAGGAATATGAACTGACCAAGGGTCCAATCTTTTAAATTCCTCAATGAAAACTATCGCAACCGGATTTAGAATCCAACAGTACAGAGCAACTGCTTTCCACCCCCAGTCCGGTTCTGTAGAAAGATCTCACCACGTATTAGCCGAATATCTGAAACAGTTTATAGGATACCGAAATAATTGGGAGGAATGGCTGCCATACGCGATGTTTAGTTACAATACCAACCCTCAAGAGGGAACACATTATACAGCGTTTGAGTTAGTTTTCAGAAAAGCAGCGAGAACTACTTCTGCTATTCCATTTAAAGACACGTCAGAAAACGAATCCTATGCCGCATATTTAGAAGCATTAAACGACAAAATACGCATTTCGCGGAAAATCGCAAAAACGAATCTAAATGGTGCAAAGACACGCGCCAAGTACTATTATAACCAAAAACAAAGTGTGAAGAATTTCCCAGTAGGCTAATGGGTTTATTTGCTCCTTGAACATTTAAATCACAAATTCCAATCGCAGTATACAGGGCGTGCAAAATCTTGAAAATTCTAGCTAACAATTATTTCAAAATTAATGTTAAGGGAAAGTACAAAACTGTGCATGCGAACAAATTAAAACTTTGTAAACACCTGTAAGCGATGAATGAACGAATGAAAATTAATGTGAATGTAGAAATTAGTGAAAAGTGCAAACAAAAAGGTGAAAATCATAAAAAAAAACTAAAACTAATAGAATCAGTGACAGTGGGGAACGAAAAAATAACAACGAAGAAATAAAGTGCAACCACACATAGTGCAGCCGTAGCATCCGCAGTATCCGTAGCATCCACAACATCCACAGCATCCACAGCATCCGAGAGACCAGAGAAACATCAGAAAGGATCAGACTCCTGCGCCACAAAATAGACAAGCAGCAATCCACACCGAGCCGACAGCAGGCCAAAGATTTTGCTATGGGCAAAATTTTTTTCTAAAGGGAAAGGTGTGACGTCAGATGCACCGCTTACCAAGCTCTGAACCCGCCACCAACCTCACGCGCCTACACTACAGGCAGCTCGCAGCCGCAACTCGCCGGCTCGCTTACACAAAGGGCTACGATCGTCACCTCGCTCACAAACACAGGGAGACTCACCATCTCTCTCTCACTAAGGTTTGCATTCACTGTCTCGCTCGAACCCGCAGAGATGCCCACCGTCTCTCTCACCCTAAAGGCCACATTAGCTGTCTCGCTCGCACCAGGGATCCCGTGCACCATCTCGCTCGCACTCACGGAGCGATTCACTGTCTCAGTCACACCTACGGAGGGGTGTTACCCGCTGTCTCGCTCAATCCAGGAACGTCGCAACAGGATCAACCCCTACAGGAGCCAATACCAAGGACTCTTCGACTTCTCGTTTTCGAACATTCCAACCACAAAATACTATTTATAGAATTCTACAAATATCTCCTACATTCTAAGTTCGTATTTCAAAATCCTAGTATATAAATTCTACACGATACAATATTGTACTGACACAAACAACACACAATTTACTTTTAAGCCATAACTTCTAGGTCCATATTATGTTCTGTCTTCTTACGTTGCGAAGAGATGATACGCGCCACTTACCTCATCACGCGACGCGGAGATCCCACTCGGGCGTCACTTACTCTAACCTGTCCAGGAGGTCGTTAACGCGTCTTGGAAGATGTGATTCGATTCCTGGTTCTCATCCGAGCAAGTTCTCTCCTCCAAGTCGCGTCATAAAGCCCTCTCGTTACTCCAATTTAGTTGCTAGTACTAAATTCATAGTCTAATAATCATTTCCTTTTTGTAACTTAGTTTGTACTTAGAATAATTACTCATTGTACCGAAGACTTAGAATACACATTATTATATTTCTATTATACGCAGTTCTAGTTCTTGATTACAATTCCTTCCGTTTCCATTTGCTGTTTTGGAACAATTCTTCCTGGCTCGTAACAACTAGAAATAGAGTTCAGCTTCGATTTCAAGTAGTCGCTACGGTGTTGAAGAGTTGAAATAGAGCGAACCAGCGCTTCTCGTTTACCGATCATCGCCTAAACTCGACGAAAAGATCGAACATGTGAGCGAAATGAAGGCTACTAAACGGACCTGTCGCGCCAAGAGGAAAGATTTCCTTCGCTATGTAGTGAGCGAATATGTCGGTGATACTCCAGCTGTTCTCATTCAGCAACGATCTGTTGCATCGATCGTCGTACCTGTTGGTCCATCATCGGTTCCAATCAGTCGCAGTCAAGCTGCTTAGACGCTGATAAGTCTTGAGTTACTTACTATTGATTACAACAGCCATGTGTGATAGCATACGTTATCGGTTGTTGGTAATTCCTGTCGTCGATAATTTATGGATTATTAACCACAAGCAACACCAGCCAGATTCAAAAAATTATAGTGGAAAGCTGGAAATAATGGATGATACAATGTACACTTTTATTTTGCAAAGACAGTAAATCTGTTACTAATCTGTCTTTATTCTATGAGGCAATATTAAAATCTAAAGGAATGTCCGATTTCACCCATTATGCGTGTAATCCAGATGTGAATAAGTAAATAAAGGTTTACAATTAATATATGAATATATAATTTATATTTTAGTAAACGAATCAATTTATTTTACAGAATATAAATATTATTATATATGTAAGATATATATATATATATATATATATATATATATATATATATAAAGATAATTATATATATAAGATGATATAATTATATATGACAATTGAAAAGAATGAATTTGCTATCCAAACTAATTTAAACAGCGAGCTTATTAACAAAACTGTAAGCTCAAATACTATTTATTGTTCATTACGTTAAAAAAAATGTATTACTCTCCGTACATTACAGCACATCATAGAACAGTCTGATTTATTGCCCAAACAACCATAATTCAAGAGTTAATTAATATCACGTTTGCAAAAATTTAAAATATGTAAATTTCGTAAATTTGAAAGGTGACGACACTGGTACACGGTTTTTGGATCTTAAAAATGGTAAAAAGGTGCGGCAGGGAGAGGAGAACCTAGTCAACCACTAGGTACAACATTAACAACAGATTCTCAAAATATTCTCGCAGTGCTTTGTCATAAAAAAAATATATCTTTTACGTGCAAATTAATTAGAAATGTAAAAAAATGTTACTAATAACATAATATTAAATATCTTTCGGAGAATTAAAACTTGCATCGACAAAGCCGTAATGGGAAAGTTGAAAATTAGCGGTAATCTACGAAAAGCAATGAAATTAGAGAAATTAATGGTCAACTTAAAGTCGAAACTTGCTTTAAAAAATTAAATACCGTCCTCTTAAAAAGAACGGACATATTAACTAATTAAGGAAAAATTATTCCTACTTATAAAAATTTTGTTACTTTTTGTAAAAGTTTAATATGATAATATAAAATATTTAAAATATTAAAAAAACTAAAGTAAAATATATTTTTATATATTTTACAATATATTTTGTAAAGCTAAATGACAAAAATTAAATAAATTACGTTTGAAATTATTTATATATGTAGATTGAACTTTACTCATACATTTATAATAAAATTAACATAGTTATTCATATTTAATATTTTCACTGGAAACAATGAGGAAAGATATAAAGTACTTTGTTCTTATAGTTCTAGCTGCTTCACAAGATCCAAAAATAATAAAATAGACCAACGCCAGCAAAAAGTCTAATGTTTCATAATTATTTTATAGTTGAAAGATTATCAAGCTTTATGTCGGGATGGATGCTTATATATAAGTATAACTGCCAAAATGAAATGAGATCTCAAAGTGATATTTACACACCTGCGTGCTGCAATTTTGACGTATTTAAATTTCTGATAAAAGCATATAAATGTTTATAATCCAATTATCAATTACAAATGGAATTCTGCAACTTATCCATCTAATAGTCCTTTCTTTTTGTATGCGTCCCCCAATACATACACAGTGTCTTTAATCTTGATGGTTTTCGTATGTGCATGTGCGTGTGTGTGTATGTGGGCGTGCGTGTGGGTATTCCAGTGAGCGTTTCCAGTGATTCGGTCAGCGGAGTAAAGAAATATTCTATTTTCGATATTGTCATTCATCTGCCGACATCGTGAACACTGTTTTTTGGCTAAATTACAGACAAACAATTATATTATAAAGAATATAATAAGCATCGTAATATTAAATTTAACGTTGCTCATCGTTGCCTTGTTGGACACATCCGTAACAATATACAAGGTAGGGCAGTAATAACTAGCACCTCAGATATTCTTGAAACTATAAGTTTCATAGACATTTCAGCTGATATAAAATTGCACAGTACAAAGGGCCCATCTGTTGATGAAAATAGTTTTTTTGTAAGTGGAGGTATGCTGGACATTTAAAGATTACCTTCATATTTTAAAATGAATTGGTGTGTTCATTCTTCCGTAATACGATAGAGTATTTTAAAACGAGTTCAACGACCAGTAACATGAAGCCATTGAAGGTAATAAAAAGTAAAGAAAGGCGATAATACTTACGGTTTTGATAGTAAATGAAACATACGTTTAATTTAATAATGTTTACTATTTACTTCACTGTGGAAAAACACTGTTCGAAGGGCATTTTAATAGTTTGCAGGATAAATTAAACATGCTAAGATTAGTTAGTATTGAAAAATCGGTTCGATTACTTTTGTTTAGGCTGTTCTTTGTGTCATCCATTTTATATGTACTTAGTTGCGGATTCCTGAGGACAGCTCACCGAATTGTTGAACTACGGAAGATTTTCATTGTGAATTTGAATCAAAAGGTAATTATATTCCATTAGATTGTAAACAAATCTTAATATTTCATTCTAAATAGTAAGATAAAATACTCTTTACAAAACTACAAGACTGGATACATACCTCTCTGTTATTACTATGTCATAAAGTATTCTAATTGGAATTATATAGCTCACTACGATAAAAAATATTTTTCAGGAAATTCTAAATATTAAATTAGAGAACTATGCAAAACATTTTCAATAATTACGAATATAGAAAATACCTGAACATTCCAATAAAAAACTGTTCTAAACAGGAGTTAGAAAAATCAAACGTTCAATTTCAATTCCAGAATGCATCTATAGAAGATAAAATAATTTGAAAACTTTAATTACAGTCTTTAGTACAATCAATTGGACAGTACTTTAATTTTTAAGAAAATTAATGAACGTCAACCATTTTGAAATTGTTAGAATCTTTGCCGTTTGAGCAATAAGTAACTAACAATTAACTGCATAAATTTCAGGCTTATGAACATATTGATTAAATCTTATGCAGACACATTTATAACCGGGTTACTAAATAATAAGCAACATTAAGTAATCATTTTAAAACTTAAACGATTACACCTCAAATACATTTAAAAATATTGCATACGTGAAATGTAAGTGGTTTATCAAAAACTCTTCTAAAAGAACGGAAGATGCCAATAGATATCTTTGTCGAAGTAAGCAAGTTCTAAAGTTCTAAGCAACGCGATGGATCTTATCTGCCTACGTTTCATAGCAAGTAAGTTCTGAAGTTCTATGAAATCCGATGGAGCTCCTCACTATCAACGTTTCAAAGTTCTAAAATTCTCAGTTTTACGCTTAAAGCTATATGTGTTCTATATATCTATGTAAAGTGATGGTCCCCGTCAGTTATGACGGAAAGATGTCTACAGTAAGTCAGGGAAGCTTGAAGGGGTTAATTATCCAAATGCTTTAAGGTGTAAAACGTACTTTAATCTAAAGCAATCTATCGTTACATGGTGTCCACTCACGTACAACTTTTCATTGGCTCGCGAACGCAAAAAAAATCACCGAAACGGGGGGTATTTCGAAACTACAAGACTATAGTTTCTTGGGCGCCAGCTGTTCAGAAAGTAGCAAAGACATAGACTACACGACCCCGGGAAACCTGGGGCGGAGCAACCCTCCACCTCTCGGCTACGCCTAGCCGAGTACATACACTCGGGTCGCGGGATACTGAAGTCATGCCTTCTTTATTTGTGGCCTCGACGTGAGTTTAACTAACAAGGGATACAGGAAGCTACGCAACATGCCGCGAATGACCGGGGATTACCACCCGCTTCACGATATAAGATACAATATACAATATGCAATACAAGAAATGCGGCATGAATGGGACGCTTTAGCGAATAAGCACTCACGTTCTCTACTTCAGGTTCCTTGAATTCCCTGATGGTCCTCAGGTCTCCTGAATCCTCCGCTGGGCTCCATGGTGGAGTGGGCTGTACGCTTCGGTATTGTTCGGGGCCATCGATCAGTGGATTTCGGCGATCACCTCTTCTCGCCCCCTCGGGTGTCCCTGAGTGGAGTCCTCCTGGTCATTTGAATTGCGGAGCGCCTCGCGCGCCGCGCTCTCATGGCCCACCTGCAGGGCCGCTGGACTTTTGACTTCTGTTTAGGCGGTTAAGGGGGGTTGAGGTTCTTCTCACATCCCAAAGCATTATAAAGAATAGAAGCAGATAAGCATAATGCGATGCATAGAGCTTTATAACCTACTTACTTACTTTGCACTGCTTAAATGAAATGCGATATCGCGATGCATGAAGTATGAGAAATCCAATGCATTGACACCTGGACATCTAGAAATGCTATCCCTTGCAAGGAGGTGTAGAAATCACATTCTTTTGAAGTGTAGATGCATATAAGCATAATGCTGTACATAGAAGATTACGATTAATGTAACGATTAAATTAAATGCGTCATTGCATGCATGGAGTAGTGCAACACCAATGCATTGACACGCAGACATTATGGAGCGCCATCCCTTTGCATGGGACTGTATAATACATACTCCTTTGAACAGTAAAAGCAGATAAGCATAAGTTACTCATGGAAGATTGCATCTCACTTTTTTTGAAACGTTGAATTAAAATGCGATCGCATTTAGAGAATTAGAACTCCGTTGTACTGTTACGTAGACACTATGAAGCCACATCCCGATACATGGAACTGTAGAATTAGCATTCATTTGATATGTTGAAGCATATATGCATAATGCTATACATAGAATATTACTGCTTACTCAGTTTGAAGCGCTGAAATGAGATGTGACATCGCATTGCATGGAGCAATAGGAATTTAGTCTAGTGATACGGAGATACTGTGATGCGCGATCCCTATTCATGGAAATGTGGAATTCACATTCTTTAGAAGTGTAGAAGCAGATAAGCATCACACTATGCTCTGATGACTACAGCTTGCTCACTTTGGAACGTTGGTATGAGATGCGCCATCGCAAAGCTAGGAGCATTAGAACTCCATTGCTTTGATACGCATATACTATGAAGCATCATCCATTTGCACGCAACTGTGTAATTCACATTCTCTTGAGGAGTAGAAGCAGATAAGCATGATACTATGCATAGGAGTTTACAGCTTACTTACTCTCAAACGTTGAAATGATATGTGTCATCGCATTGCATGGAGCAGTAGAACTCTTCGGGCTTTAAACGCGGACACTATGAAGCGCCATGCAGTTGTAGAATCTGTAAAATTCAGATTCATTAGAAGTGTAGAAGCAGATAAACGTAATGCATTGCATTGGAGATTAAAGCTGATGGAGCATTTCTAGTTTCGGTAGTATTTAGAATTAGCTATAATATATTATAATATATGAATATTGTAAGTATATATACTGATTAGAAATCTTTATTTAAAACGTCACAAAATGGTATAAAATTAAATAGGATTTTGAATATAATGTAGTATTTGGACAGCTATTCTATTTTAAGTTAATTAAAATATATGATAAGGGTCATTATATGTGCTAGTGTAAAATATTAATTTAAAACAATATTAATTGCTACAAAATTAGATTGAATTTTGGGTGATATAATGTATTTAGTGGGGATATTCTATTCACAAATAGTTGAGACATATATGTGTAAATATATATACCAAATTGAAATGTTTATGCAAAATATCATGAAACAATATATAATTAGGTAGGTAGGGTATTAGGTGTAATGTAGTATTTGGAGGGGACATTTTATTTATATTTATAGAAAGTTCATAATGTGTTTAAATATATACACTAAGTTGAAATATCTATTTATCTCTTACGCAACGGCAGTCCGTTCCGCGGGAGTAGCGCCACTGAACGCGGCACCGCGTTGTGCAAACATTTCACAACTAATAAATTTTTAGTTGGCCGGGAAGATGCCCCTATTTTTCTCAGTGTATCAGTAATTTTTGATATTCCTTGTCGCTTTTTTGCTATGGTCCCGCACGCATTTGTATGATTATTATATAGTAAATTAAACAAGGCTGAACTTGAATACCAATTATCTAGTTAAACTGTATGTCCCTTTCCTAGATAGGGTGCCATTAGGGCTTCTGCTATCGCTCTCGATTTTTCAATTTTCTTATTTGGCTGATTATAGTCGATGACCCGGCGTAAATAATAAAGTCTTGTACAAAACCAGTTCGACAATCACAAAGAATATATGATTTTATCCCAAATCTACTTCTTTTCGGAGGAATCTATTGTTCGAATGAAAGCCGAGCTTCATATAGAAATATACTCTTATCGATGCATAATTTTTTATAAGAATGGAATGATTGGCTGAAATTTTTTCGGAGCATATCAACCACGTTCCTTATTTTATACAATTTATCGTTGGTATATGTGATATCTTAACCGAAATGTAGCAACGATAACTATTTAAAATAGCATTCTCTATGCATAATTTCAGCAAAAATGTCACTATGCAGGAGTTTGTCTACCCTTCAGTATCCCCCTAAGGACAACTTCTTGTTGCATGTTATTAGAAATGACACAGCAAAAAGAACAGTATATTTCGGACAGCGTTGTCGCTTCACCATCTTTCATATTATTGTTATTTTTGTCCAATAGGCATTTGTTTCATTTAAAATAAATTGCACGAACTCGTCTGAAGGAAAAAAGTTCAAAGTAATCAATTGCTTTTTCTGATATGCTAATGTTTGGTATAATTCCTGTATTTTCTGTGGTGAGTGGATGTAACTTAGGGATGAATATGTTTGATGTCCAGAAATTGCAATCGTCGTTATTGTCTCGCTCATTGTTCTCTACTTCTGAGTCTGCGGTATTACATATATACCTTCTTTTTTTGTGCTGAGCGAAATTATCTTCGTTTTCACTCTCGGTATCATTTTCGTAATCAGTTAATCCAATCAAGAATCGAATTCTTTTTGAACTCCGTCCAGAAATTCTAAGGAGGATGCAAATAAAAATTAAAAAACAAAATTTACGCAAACCTAAAACTAAAACTGTTAGATAAACATTTATAACCTCAGAATTTACCTCAGAATTTATTTTTATGTTTATATTCGCGCTTCAGTCGCGGTTGTTAGTAGTGGTGAGCGTGTGGTCCAGCGAGTGGGGACTAGAGGCGCGTGGTGGGGCTAGCTGTGCGTATCGTTGGTGCAGGTGCGTTTAAGTATCTAATCTTATACGTACGATCTTAGAATAACGTGTTTGTTGTGGTGTATTACAATATGTGTCATGAGTACTTAGATCTAGGGTATGATACAAGTACATAAATATAACATTAGAAATAATATATAGGTCCTATAATGTAGGTTCCTTGAACAGGAACATTCCCCATTCCGGTGACGGGCTGCGGCTTGTTCCTTCTGGACGGAGTCCTCGGTGCGAGGGAGGCAGGTATACTGGTAGGCGGGAGCGAGAAGGCGATGCGAATGGGTGTGACTGAGAAAAAGTTGCTCTATGCTGCAAGCGAAACAGAGCTGCTCGATTGTGCGAGCGATACAGCGATGAGTATTGGCGCGCGTGAGACAGAAGTGCTCGTAGGTGCGAGTGCTGTAGGCGGCGATGAGGCTGATGGCTGGCAGGCGCTACGCCTGATGTCACACTACACTTCAAAAGAATGTAAATCCCACACTTCCTTCCAAGGGGATAGCGTTTCTAGATGTGTACGTTTCAAAGCAATAGAATTCTAATTCTTCATATAACGCGATATCGCATCTCATTTTTGTCTCTCATGATAAGAAATAATATTCAATACAAAGCGTTATGTATATCTCGTCTACACTTCAGAAGAATGAAAATGCCACAGTTCCTTGCTACGGAATAGCGTTTCTAGATGTCTACGTATCGAAGCAATAGAGTTAATGTACTCCATTCATCGCGATGTCGCATCTCATTTCAATGTTTCATGATAAGATGTAATGTTCAAGGCAACATATTTTGTGTATCTGCATCTAAACTTCAACAGAATGTAAGTCCCATATTTCCTAGCTACGGGATAGCGTGGCTAGATGTCTACTTATCGTGGCAATAGAGTTTTAACGCTACATAAAACACGATATCGCATTTCATATAAACAGTTCGAAGTATGTAAGTAGATTTTAATGATCTATACATCTCATTATGTTTATCTGCTTCTACCATTCAAAGGAATGTGTTTTCTATACTTCCTCGCAAGGGGATAGCGTTTCTAGATGTTCACGTACCGAGGCAATAGAGTTCTAATCCTTCATTCGACGCGAAGGCGCATCTCATTCCAACGTTCCAAAGTAAGTAAGCTGTAATCTTCTATGCGTGCAATTATACCTGTCTACTTCTATGCTTTAAAAGAATGCGAATCCTACAGTTCCCCGTGTAACTGGATTGCGCTTCACAGTGTCTGCGTGTAAAAACTGTGGAGTCCTATTGCTACACGCAATACGATGGCGCATCTCACTCATACGCTTCAAGGTATGTAACCTGTAACCTTCTATGCATAGCATTATCCTTGCCTGCTTCTACACTTCAAAAGAATATGAATTCTACTCTCCTATACACTCAGATGATGCATCATAGAATCTACTTGCAATAGACTTCTATAGCTCTTGCATCTCATTTCAATGCTTCAATGTAAGTGAGCTGCAAAGTTCTAAGCATGGCATTATGCTCATCTGCTTCTGCACTTCAGGAGAATATGATTTCTACAATTCCATGCAACGGAATGGAGCTTCATACTATCTACGTATCATAACAGTAGAGTTCTAATATTCCATGCAATGCGATGCCGCATAACATTACAAAGTTTCAAATTAAGTAAGCTGTAATCTTCTATGCATAGCATAATTCTTATCTGCTTCTACACTACGAAAGAATGTGAATACTACAAGTCCATGCAATACGATGGGGCTTCATAGTGTCCGTGCGTCAAAGCCACGAATTACTAGTTTTCCATGCATTGCGGTGGCGCATATCATTTCAACGTTTCCAAGTAAGTAGTCTGTAATCCTCTAGGCATAGTATTATTCTTTTTTGCTGCTACATTTCTAAAGAATGCGAATTTTACAGTTCCATACATCGGGATGGCGCTTCACAGGTTCTGCGTGTCAATACAGTAGAGATCTGATGGTCCATGTAACGCGATGGCCCATCTCATTTCTACGTTTCAAGGTATGTAATTTGTAAGGTTCCATAGAACGCAGTTTAAATTACCTGCTTCTACGTTACAAGTTATGTAATTCCTACAGATTCATGTAACTGTTGTGACGTTGTGACGTCACAAGGTTCGACCCCCCCCCCCCCCCAAATTTTGTTAGCCTTAGTTCGCTGACAACCACGCGTGCAAAGATGCGCGACGCGAAGCATCGTGATAGCCGTATTTGCGAGAAGTGTAAAGTACGCGTTGGTAGGACCTTTTCCCCATTCTCGAGGAAGAAACGACCCTGAAGAAGTTGTCCATCGTGGTAGCATTAGAGACTCGACGGTGGAGGAGTCGGAAAATTGGATAGCGAAAGACACCCGTTAATCAGGAGAACACTAGAATATACCCTGCAATGACGTGACCGCTACCCGCCGTCCACTACGATGAAGAGGATGTCCTTTAGGATGTAAGAAGAATCTCCAGCCTCTTAACCCCTAAAAAAAAATTAAAAGTCTAGCGGCTCTGCAGGAGCCCCGGAGGAGAGCCCAGAAAGCCCGAGGACCAAAGAAAGATCAATTAGCAAGCGAATTAGCGAGCGAGAAAAGCAAAAGATTAGATCCAGTGAGCGATTGTGAAAGTGAGAGAGATAGAGAGAGAGGAAAAGAACGAGAGGAATAGCCAACCAGGACAGCTTGGAAAAGAAAGCGTGAGTCCTTATACGCTAAAGCGTCCCATTTTCCTGCCGCATTTCTTTTGTCGCATATGATATATCGTATTTTATATCGCGAAACGGGTGGTGATGCCCGGTCATTCGCGGCGTGTTGTGTAATTCTCTTAGCCCTTATTAATTAAACCCGCGTCAAGGCTATAAACAAAGAAGCCGTGACTTCAGTATCCCGCTACCCGAATTTGCGTACTCGGCTGGACGTAGTCGAGAGAAGGAGCATTTCGAAGTTTCGAGAGTTGTACTGTCCCGGGTTCTCCGGGTCGTGTAGTTCATCTCCTGGTTACTTTTTGAGTAGCTGGTGCACAAGAAACTCTAGACTCGCAGCTTCGAAATACTCCCATTCCGTCGATTATTTTTGCGATCGCAAGCCCGTGAAGAGTTGTACATGATCGACTAAATTGTACTTATTGTATATCCTGTATTAAAAATACGTTTTCAGTTTACCGTGCTAAATAGTAACCCTTTTGTCGAGCTTCCCTGACTTATTGTAGACGGGTTTCTGTCACACTGTATAGCGTTTGTATGTGTCAACTTATCAAAGCAATTGGCTTCCAGAGATCCGTGCAACGCCATGGTGTTTCTCAGTTATAATATTCAAACTTCACAATTTGAAGTATCAACAGAAATCACACTTCATGATGTTCTAAGTAAATATTTCAAATTAGCATATATATTTATTCTTATCATATACTTCAGATGATTGTCAATAGATTGCCTTCACCAAATAACCCATTGTATTCAAAATTCTATCTAATTTTACATCATTTCATGACGTTCTAAGAAAATGTTCCATATTAGTATGTATAATAATTCTTACCATATATTTTAGTTAAATGAAAATAGAATATCCTCTTTAACCACTCTATTAGGTCTAAAATGCTATCTGACTTTATATCATTTCATGATGTTCTAAGTAAATATTGCAAATTAGTATATATATTTACCCATATTTTATGTCTTCGTTAATTGCATATAGAATACTCCACTCAATGATCCATTACATTTAAATCCTTTGTAGTTTTATATCATTTCATAACGTTTTAAATAATTATTTCAAATTAGTATATATATACAAACTTATCATATAATTTAATTAAATGTAAATAGAATGTCCTCTCTAAATGCCCCATTATATCTAAAATCTAATCTAATTTTATATCATTTCATGGTGTCTTAGATAAATATTTCAAACTAGTGTATATATTTACACTTATCACACAATTTAGTTAATTCTACATAGAAAATCTCCCTAATTACTCCTTTTAATTAAATATTTCAAATTCATGCATATACTTACTACCATCATATATCTTAGTTAAATATAAATATAATATTCCCTCTAAATGCTCTATTACACCTAAACTTCAATCTAATTTTACACCCTGCCATGATGTTTCAACTAAGTATTTAAAATTAGTGTGTACATTTACACTTGTCATATATTTTAGTTCGTAGTAAATAGAATATCCCCTCTAAATACTCCATTACATCTAAAATGTTGTATAATTATATATCATTTCATAATATTTTAAATAGATATTGCAAATTACTACATATATTTACACTTACAATACCCCTCTAAATACACCATTACATCCAAAATCCTAACTAATTATATATCATTTCATAAAGTTTTAAACAAATATTTCAAATTAGTGTGTATATTTACACTAATCATGTATTTTAAATAACTGCAAATGAAATATTCCCTCTAAATACTCCATTGCATCTAAAATACTATCTAAATTTCAATCATTTCATGACATTTTAAATAAAAATTCCTAATTAGTATGTATACTTACACTCTTCATATATTATAGTTAATTCTAATTAAAATAGCCCCTATAAATACACCATTAACTGTAATTTTCAATGCATTGCACTATGCTTATCTGCTCCTACAGATCAATGGAATGTGAAGAATGGAAAGTTCTCTCCAACAGGATTGCGCTTCGTTGTGTCTACGTTTCAAAGCATTAGAGTTCTAATGCTCCATGAAATGTGGTGGCGCGTCTCGTTTCATAGTTTCAACATAAGTAAGTTATAATGTTCTAAGCAACGCATTATACTCACCTGCTTCTAGAGTTCAAAGGACTGTGAATGCCACAGGACCTTGCAACGGCGCTTTGTAGTACCTACGTTTCAGAGCAATGGAGGCTTAATGCTCCATGCCATGCGATAGCGCATCCCATTTCAATGTATCAGAGTAAGCTGTAATCTGCTAAGCACAACATTGTGCTTATCTGCTTCCACACTTCAGAAGAATGTGAATTCAGCAGTTGTAGTCATCGGGATGGGACTTCATAGTGCCTGCGTATCAAGCAAAAGAGTTCTAATGCTCCTTGCAATGCGATGGTGCATCTAATTTCAACGTTTCAAAGTATGTAAGCTGTAACCTTCTATGCATAGCATTATGTTCATCTGTCCCTACACCTTAAAAGAATGTGAATTCTACAGTTCCATGCATTGGGATGGGGCTCCACAGTGTTTACATATCACAGCAATGGAGTTCCAATACTCCATGCAATGCAATGTCAAATCTCATTCCAACGATTCAACGTAAGTAAGTTGTAACATTCTATGTATAGCATTATGCTTATCAGCTTCTACAACTCAATAGAATGTTAATTATACAGTCCCTTGCAACGTGATGGCTCTTCATAGTATGTGCTTCTCAGAGCAATAGAGTTTTCAATGTACCATGAATTGCGATGACACATCTCATTTCAACGTTTCAAAGTACGTTTGTCATAAGGCTCTATGCACTATGCTTATGAGCACTCTATACTTCAAAAGAATATGGATTCCACTGTTTCTAGCAACTGGATTGCGCTTCATGATATCTAGGTGTCAGTGTATTAAAGCTGTTATGCATAACGCAATGCATCAAACATAACAAGTTGTTCCACCAATCATCGCATTACATGGAGCACTAAAACTCCATTGCTTAGCCACGTGGACTCCATGATGCACCATCCCGCTGAAAGGAACTGTAGAATTCTCATTCTTTTGATGTGTCGATGCAGGCATACATAATGCGTTGTATGATATATGTGGAGCGTTTCGGAATTTGACTTTTCTATTCGGTGGTACTTTCAGAAAAACTGCAAGTTTCACGCGTACGTTTCATTTTGTAGACGTCTTCACTCGTCATGCCTTCAAGATTAACTGCACTCTCTTTGGCAACCAAATCATTTGTTCCTTTTGTTTTTTTATGCGTTTTCCATGACTCCTCGCGAATTGGAGCCTTACATGTGTGCGTAGTGAAACGGTATCAAAACACTCTCGTACACAACACGTATGTATCTTATATTCTTAACAGTGAGAACATAACCAGAAGGAAAATACATCAATAACTGTAATAGGTGACCATTTCACCTTGTACAATGAATTCAACTTTATTCCTCTACTGCCCTTAAACTGCGCAATAAATGAAACAAACTTTTGGCCATAGTTTAATGGAGACTGTGAAAATTGTAACAATGTGTAGGGCTCATAATTCTAACTTGTCTAGATATCTATTTAGATTAAGGATATAAATAGTTTTATTCCTATCTTGTCTATACTATATACCTCTGACTACTATCTTATTAACTACCTTATTCTAACCGTACTACTAAGAGCCTAAGAATTGGTGCCATACTCGGTAGTGACATTGTATTTTTGTTGGTGTCCTCTAATACGTACGTTGGTTTTAACCTATCTATCGTTATCCTGACGTCTTTTTCGCATATTCTTATTTCGAAAATTTTCTTGCTTTTAGATATTACTTTGAACGGTACTTCCTATAATAAGTATAGTAAGAATACTTTCTACGGATTTTGCAACCGTCTTTTGACAGACGTACGAAGATGTGTGAGGTGGTTATCAAGTCTTTAATTACAAATACCTTCTATTCGCCGTGTCTCGATGCTTCGATTGGGCAAATCTTTCTAAAGTAAGCCTGTAATTGTCTAATTGCTTCGGCGAGTTCAATCTCATTACCGGTCGTTGCAGGGAAATACTCGGACGGCAAGCGGAGGTTCTCGCCGTATGCCAACTCTGCGGCTGATGCTGCTAGGTCTTTGCGATAGGCCGTTCGAATACCTAGCAAGACTACAGATAAAGCATCGGCCCAGGTCCCGTCATCGTGGTACTTCAATACTGCTTTCAATTGCCTGTGGAAGCCTTCCACAAGGCCGTATTCACCGGGATCATACGCGGTCATTTTAATGTGATTTGTTCTTAATATTGCATTCAAATGATGGAATAACTACGGCGTATCAACACTCGTGACCCACCCCGTGACAAATGTTTTCGCGACCGTTTCTGCTTCGATGTTCTCAATTGCGAATGCTTCGGGTCATCGAGTGAAACGATGGACGCAGATAAGATAGTATTTGTTGCTTCGCGGTGTTGGTAGCGGTCCTACTAGATCACATCGTATCATGGGCGTTATCGTTTCTACGCGTGACAATGCCACAGCGATTTCATTGCCTTTTCTTCTGACTTGCCTTATATCAGTCGTAAACTGGCTGATGAAATCAAGGTACCTGAACTGTCATGGCGTACACTGTTCGGGCTTCTGATTAAACGCGTACGTTAAAGTTTTGTAATCGATGTAGACGACGAATGAGCGAGCGTCTGCCACGTGTCGGAATTTCCTGATTGCGGAATATATCGTGAGCAATTCCCGATCATATGCGCTGCACTTTTTCTGAGCAGACGACAGAGTCTTCGCACGGAACGTCAGCGGTTCCCACGATTGGCCTAGTCGTTGTTGCAGTGTTGCGCCGAGCGCGAAATCTGACGCGTCTACGACAACCGCGAGTCATGCCGAGCTCGACGGGTGGGCTAATAACGTAGCGTACACCAACGCATTTTTGTAGTCTCTAAAAAGCTTCTTTGGCTTCGGGTGACCAGTGAAGTGCCGCCTATTCCGTTGGCTTCCCTTTTAGAAGCACCTTAATTAGCGCTTGCAGATTCGCGGCGGCAGGTATAAACCGACGTTAGAAATTGATCATACCGAAAAATCTACGTAGCTGTTCGATCGTTTTTGGCTTAGGAAATTGAAATATTGTGCGCGTTCGTCTACCGTGTACCCCAAAAATATACTTCTGGTACGGGGAATACACATTTCGATGTATTGACTACGATCCCGTAGTTTTCTAGTCGTCCGAAGTGTTTTCGGAGTTGTTTCTTATGTTCTGTCTCGTCCCTAGATGCGAATAGTATATCGTCTAGGTACGCATAACAGAAGTCTAGACCTCTAGTAGAACGGTATCATTGAATAAGTGGAATGTTTGCGCGGATTTAGCAGTCTGAATGGCATCGATACATATTCGAATAATCCGAACGGTATTGTAATCGCGATTTTCGGGATGTCGTTCGGGTGCACCAGAATTTTGCGGTACGCACATACCAAATCTATGGTCAAAAAGATCATCTTCCCGAACAACATGCGCCAAAAGTCCTCTATATGTGGTATTGGGTGTCAATCGGGTATCGTCCTTGCGTCTAGCGCTCTGTAGTCGCCGAAGGATCTCTAGCCATTGTCCTTTTTCTGGACCATATGTAAGGCTGAGGCCCATTGGCTTTTCGATGATCTGATGAGGCCTCGACTCATCAAATCCTCGAATTCCGCCTGCACTAGTTTGTACATTTCGGGAGAATGGCGGCGCCGTTTCGCGTAAGTCGGCGGCCCGGCTGTAGTGTGAATATGATGTGCTATATCATGTTTGCACCTACTTGTGGCCGCTGTAGGACGTGTGATGCTTGGGAATTCGGCGAGCAGCTGATCGTATGGGCAGTTGCCGCTGGTCGTCCGTCTTGGTGGTGTGACGTCGTCGGTGATTCGTCCCCTGGCAGAAAGTGACGTCGTCTGAACCAGCAGTCGTTTGTTGCGGAGATCCACCAGTAACCCATACTGGCTCAGGAAATCGGTGCCGATGATAGACTTGGAGATGTCTGCGATGATGACACTCCATAGAAATGCTCGTCGGAGTCCCATTTTCAGGTTGATCGTCCTGTCGCCGTAGATTTTTATTACAATGTTGTTAGCCCCACATAGCTGGTACTTTGTCATCTGAATTCGGTCTTTGATACGCGTGCGAGGATACACGCAAAAGTCTGAACCGGTATCGATCAAGACTTCTACCGTTGCGCGATCGGTGACGAACAGGCGGCTAGACTTGGATCCTTACTGGTTGCCGCATTCATTGACATCCCTCCCCTTTTTAGGAATGGAAACTGCACAGCGAACGGCACCGCATGGATGAGGTTCCAAATTTCTAGTGGTACTAAAAATGCTTGAGCTTGGCTGGTGAACTATTGCGAGTAGCAATCTTCGAACTCGAGCGTCGGCTGCAGAATCTCGTGTCTGGACACAAATTTGAGAACGAAATTTTCGATGCTCCGATATTTCGAGCTTAAATCCTTCCAGTCGTTTTAATAAGTGCTCGGCGGTACTGCTCGGGGTTATGCCAGCTACCTGCTGTGCGGTCCTATCGTGGATTTGTTCCGCTATTTTGGCCAATTTGTTAAGCGAGAGGTCTGTTTGGGCCGTGACAAACGCCCTGGCCATAAACGGCTGGTGACCGGACCAGAACGGCCTTAGGAATTCATCGGACACTATACTTCCTGCCAGATCCCTCATATGGCATAAGAACTGCGACGGCGTTCTATCTCCTATTTCCTCCTGTTCTAGTAGACGGCATATCCTTTGTGCTTGCAATAAGGACGGTCTAAGCACTAGTTCTGCCTTCAGCGTTTCATACTTCTGAGTCTCCAGCGGGTTGATAAAAATATCTTGAACTTTGATGGCGTACTTTGATTCTAACTGAAGCATTATTTAATCGAACTTTGTACTGCCGGCTGTGACGCTGTTCGTTATCGATACAATCATAACGAATGTATGAACTTAACCAGAGCGAAAATACATCAGTAAACATCATGGATGGCCATTTCATCTTTCACAATGAATTTAAGTTAATTTCTCTGTCTTTAAATTTCGAAGTAAATGAAACTAACTTTTGCACTGCTAGCCGCTACAGACATTCCAGCTTACTTACATTGAAAGGCTGATATGAGATGCGCAATCGCATTGCATGGAGAATTGGAACTTCATTGCTTTGACACTCGGACACTATGAAGTGTCTACCCGTTGCATGAAACTGTAGAAATCATCTTCTTTTGAAGTGTAGAAGCTGACGGGCATTATGCTATGCATAGAAGGTTACAACTTACTCGCTTCGAAACGTTGAAATGAGATGCTCCATTGCATCGCATGCAGCATTAGAATTCTACTGTTGTAACACCGAACACTGTGATGCGCCTATACGTTGCATGGAACTGTATAATTCACATTCTTTGGAAATGTAGAAGCGGATAAGCATAATGATATGCATAGAAAATTACAGCTTACTTGGCGTGGAACGTTGAAATGTTATGCGCCATCACCTTGCATGGAGTATTAGAACTCTAATGCACTGAGGCCCAGACACAATACAGCGCCGTGCCGTTGCGTGGAACTGTAGATTTCACTTTTTTTTTAAGTATAGAAGCAGATAGGCATGATTCTGTGCATAGAACATTGCAACATACTTGCTTCGAAGCGTGAAACTGAGAAGCACCATCGTGTTGAACAGAACATTTTGTATTACTTACGACGAATTATAGTATTGAGATGCTCCACCTTGTTGCAAGAAAACTTCGAAGTTACTCACATTGACGCGTAGACACTCTGATGCGACATCCCTTTTCGTGGAACTTTACGAATTACTTTGAAACGTAGGACTGTCAAGCTGCATCGCATTACTTGGAGATTTAGAAAGTGCTTACTATGAACCGTAAAAATGAGAAGCGCTATGATGTTGCATATAACTTTGCGTCTTACGTACTCTGAATCGTGCATAGTGATAGGAACCATCACTTTATATAGATATATAGATCACACATTGCTTTAAACGTTGAACTGAGAATTTGAGAACTTCCTTTGATACGTTGATCGTGAGGAGCTCTATTGGATTTCATAGAACTTCAGAACTTAATTGCTATGAAACGTGGGCAGATAAGGACCATCGCGTTACTTAGAACTATAGAACTTGCTTACTTCAACAAACATTTCTATTGGCTTCGTCCGTCCTTTTAGAAGAGTTTTTGATAAACTACTTACTTTTCACGTTTGAAATATTTGTAAATGTATTCGAGGTGTAATCGTTTAAGTTTTAATATGATTACTTAGTGTTGCTTATTATATAGTAACCCGGTTATAAACGTGTCTGCATAAGATTTAATCAATATGTTCATAAGCCTGAAATTTATGCAGTTAATTGCTAGTTACTTATTGCTCAAACGGCAAAGATTCTAACAATTTCAAAATGGTTGACATTCATTAATTTTCTTAAAAATTAAAGTACTGTCCAACTGATTGTAATTAAAAAGACTGTAATTAAAGTTTTCAAATTATTTTATCTTCTATAGATGCATTCTGGAATTGAAATTGAACGTTTGATTTTTCTAACTCCTGTTTAGAACAGTTTTTTATTGGAATGTTCAGGTATTTTCTATATTCGTAATTATTGAAAATGTTTTGCATAGTTCTCTAACTTAATATTTAGAATTTCCTGAAAAATATTTTTTATCGTAGTGAGCTATATAATTCCAATTAGAATACTTTATGACATAGTAATAACAGAGAGGTATGTATCCAGTCTTGTAGTTTTGTAAAGAGTATTTTATCTTACTATTTAGAATGAAATATTAAGATTTGTTTACAATCTAATGGAATATAATTACCTTTTGATTCAAATTCACAATGAAAATCTTCCGTAGTTCAACAATTCGGTGAGCTGTCCTCAGGAATCCGCAACTAAGTACATATAAAATGGATGACACAAAGAACAGCCTAAACAAAAGTAATCGAACCGATTTTTCAATACTAATCTTAGCATGTTTAATTTATCCTGCAAACTATTAAAATGCCCTTCGAACAGTGTTTTTCCACAGTGAAGTAAATAGTAAACATTATTAAATTAAACGTATGTTTCATTTACTATCAAAACCGTAAGTATTATCGCCTTTCTTTACTTTTTATTACCTTCAATGGCTTCATGTTACTGGTCGTTGAACTCGTTTTAAAATACTCTATCGTATTACGGAAGAATGAACACACCAATTCATTTTAAAATATGAAGGTAATCTTTAAATGTCCAGCATACCTCCACTTACAAAAAAACTATTTTCATCAACAGATGGGCCCTTTGTACTGTGCAATTTTATATCAGCTGAAATGTCTATGAAACTTATAGTTTCAAGAATATCTGAGGTGCTAGTTATTACTGCCCTACCTTGTATATTGTTACGGATGTGTCCAACAAGGCAACGATGAGCAACGTTAAATTTAATATTACGATGCTTATTATATTCTTTATAATATAATTGTTTGTCTGTAATTTAGCCAAAAAACAGTGTTCACGATGTCGGCAGATGAATGACAATATCGAAAGTAAAATATTTCTTTACTCCGCTGACCGAATCACTGGAAACGCCCACTGGAATACCCACACGCACGTCCACACACACACACGCGCACACGCACATACGAAAACCATCAAGATTAAAGATACTGTGTATGTATTGGGGGACGCATATAAAAAGAAAGGACTATTAGATGGATAAGTTGCAGAATTCCATTTGTAATTGATAATTGGATTATAAACATTTATATGCTCTTATCAGAAATTTAAATACGTCAAAATTCCAGCACGCAGGTGTATAAATATCACTTTGCGATCTCATTTCATTTTGGCAGTTATATTTATATATAAGCATCCGTCCAGGCATAAAGCTTGATAAGCTTTCAACTATAAAATAATTATGAAACATTAGATTTTTTTCTGGCGTTGGTCTATTTTATCATTTTCGGAACTGGTGAAGTAGCTAGAAATATAATAATAAAGTAATTTATATCTTTGTTCATTATTTCCAAAGAAAATATTAAATACGAATAACTATGTTCATTTTATTATAAATGTATGAGTAAAGTTCAAACTACATGAATAAATATTTTCAAACGTAATTTATTTAATTTTTATCATTTAGCGTTACAAAATATATTTAAAAAATATATAAAAATATATTTTACTTTAGTTTTTTAAATATTTTAAATATTTAATATTATCATATTAAACTTTTACAAAAAGTAACAAAATTTTTATAAGTAGGAATAATTTTTCCTTCATTAGTTAATATGTCGGTTCTTTTTAAGAAGACGGTATTTAATTTTTCAAAGTAAGTTTTGACTTTAAATTGACCATTAATTTCTCTAATTACATTGCTTTTCGTAGATCACCGCTAATTTTCAACTTTCCCATTATGGCTTTGTCGATGCAAGTTTTAATTCTCCGAAAGACATATAATATTATGTTACTAGTAAAAATTATTTTGCATTTCTAATTAATTTGCACGTAAAAAATATATTTTTTTAATAAGAAAGCATTGCGAGAAAATTTTGAGAATCGATTGTTAATGTTGTACCTGATGGTTGACTAGATTCTCCTCTCCCTGCCGCACCTTCTTACCATTTTTAAGATCCAAAAACCGTGTATCGGCTTCGTCACCTTTAAAATTTATGAAATTTACATACTGTAAATTTTTGCATATGTGATGTTAATTAACTCTTGAATTATGGTTGCTTGGGCAATTAATCAGACTGATCTATGATGTGCTATAATGTACGAGGAATAGTAAATTTTTTTTTAATATAATGAACAATATAGTATTTGAGCTTACAGTTTTGTTAACAAACTCACTGTTTAAATTAGTTTGGATGACAATTAACATTTGCATGATCTTTTCCTCTGATTTATCTGTATAATTTGTTCGCTCCTTTCAATTGTCATATATAATTATCTAAATCTATACGTTCCAAATTCTCCTCTAGGAAGGAATCAGGCAACAATTTATGTTATCAATAATATTTATATTCTGTAAAATAAATTGATTTGTTTACTAAAATATAAATTATACATTCATGTATTAATTGTAAACCATTAGTTAATTATTCACACCTGCATTACACGCATAATGGGTAAAATAAGATATTCTTTCAGTGTTTTAATATTGCCTTATCGATTAAAGACTGATTAATAACAGATTTACTGTCTTTGGAAAATAAAAGCGTACATTACATCACCCATTATTTCCAGCTTTCCACTATAATTTTGTGATTCTGAACCAACTAACGTCTTTATCGCAGCCATTTGTATACCTGAAACAACACGTGCGTAAGCCAATCTTAAATTGAGAGAATTATTTTTCTTAACAATGGAATTAGGAATATATATAATTTACTGCAGTCTTTGAAAAGACTGCATTCACAACAATATGAATATTTCATATTCATTTTCAAGATAGGCCCTTTCAAGAGTACACATTAACATTAACATTCCAATCTTGGATATTATATAATTGACACGAGTTTGAGACCATATTTGTTTAATTTTTATACTTAGTGGTGGGCTGTTATTTATTTTATGAGGATTTATGCCTTTCTTTAAATATGGTAAGCATACCTTGGACCCGAAATAAGTATAATGTCATATTAGTGAATTTTATTTCTACAACTAAAACAGAACTTTTATTCTTACACTGGAAATGTTCATCTACAATTGATATTATTTACAAGATCATAATTTTTCATATCTATGGATTCCATGCCTGGTTAAAGTAATAGCGCTAGCATTATTAACCCTTTCAGCCTGAGTTGTGTGACAAATGGTTTTGTGAGAACCCATATGTGTCGTTCGTTGTTGCCAGACCAGTGGCGTCATCTCTGTGAAAACTGCTCAAGCTGATCGCAATTCTGTTTCAGCAATGATTGAAGAGATGGTGGAACAAGTCAATACATGCCTACGGATGGTTGTTCCCATTAAGAATAACTTATAAGTTACCGATGGATGGTGCTGCTGGCGGTCGGTTATTCACAATCGACCGACGGCTGGTAATACTTGTGCTTAATAATCCATAAGTTGTTGACGACTGGTGTTACCAACAACCGATAGCGCATACTTTCACATACAGCTGCTGCAACCGATAGTAGGTAATTCAAGACTTATCAACGACTGGTGTTGCGTGTAGTCGGTAACTCACGATATATCGACAGTAAGTGATGCCTGCGGTCGATAACTGATGATATATTAACTCTAAACTTAATTTAAACCAAGCTAACCTCAGTTATACCTAATCTGACTTATTCTGCCTTCACTCAAATCTAACCCAACCTAACGCATTCTAACATTACCTTTCTTAAACATAAACAAATCAAACCTACGCTTCCTTAAATCTAATCCAACATAAACGAACAACCTACAAACATTCCCAAACTTAACCCAACCTAACCTAACCGAGCGTAACCTAACTAAATCTAACATAACCACACTTCCATCTCGGGACGGAAGCAACCTCCGCAACTATCCCAGGGATGTGGCTATACAGTAAGCCTTCCGCAGTTACGGAGTGGCAGAGATTCGCTCCGATTGAACGTTTATTCACGTAACATAATATAATAATCGGCGGGTTCTATCGGAGCGGGTCTGCATTAAATACAGGAGCGCCTTCGGCTACGGAAGGCAATTATTTCGACGCGTATCCAATATACATCTAACTAAAACGTAATTCGAAAAGTACAAAGGATAAGTGGAAATATTCTCCAATATGGGACATATACAAATCGACGGATGCAAGGGAGAACACTCGATCCCGGGGTAGCGAGACCAGGGCGCCATCATGAAGTAATCGTATAACGCCGGTTCCGGGATGGTGCAGAGAGGAAATGTGAAGGATAGAGAGCATAAAATAGCAACAATGTAACTAAAGGGAAGGAAAAAAAAATCTGTGGAAACATTACATTTCTTAAGAGGAAATTCTAGAGATATCAAACATCAAATTATATACCATACCGTAAGGACAAGATACAATGAAATAGACGATGTCGTGAGAGAAAGTAAAAAATTGACAACTTTAAAAGAAAATAATAATTTAGATTAAACGAATCAATATCACTGATCCCGGCAAGCTTAATGGTAAACGCATGACTGCCAGTCGGTTAGAGTATAAGATAGATGCATCGTAGACCGTGATAGCGCACTTCATTTCAACGTTTCAAAGTAGGTAAGATGTAATATTCTATGCAACGCGTAACGTTTATTTCCGTCCACGCTTCAAAAGAATGTGAATCCTAAAGTTTCTTTCGAGGGGATAGCATTTCTGGATGCCTACCTGTCGATGAAATAGAGATCGAATGCTTCATTCAACGCGATGTCGCAACTCATTTCAATGATTCATGGTAAATTGCAATGTTCTATGCAATATGTTATATTTATCTGCATCTAGACTTTAGAAGAATGTGAATCCTACACTTGCAACAGAATATCGTTTCCAGATAACTTTTGTTTAATATAAGTGAAAACATTAAGCGTGATTATAAGTGTAATATTAGAAGTATAAATAAGTGACTAAACTATTAAAGAAACATTATTAGTGAATATAAATCTGTCTTTTAAAAATAAAGAAAAGGATAGTGCAAAAACCAAAAGGAACATTAAACAATTTGATAGTGATCGCTACAGAATGTGGAAATTGTGAATTCGTGCACTGTCAAGCGAATTAGATGTCATCAAAGATATTGATGACCCCATTCCAGTAAAAATAGCTAAATATTGGAAGAAAGCGGAGAGGATTGCGAAAGGTGTCATTATTGAATATGTAGCAGGTTCCTTTTTGGGCTTCGCAAATAATGCGAAGACTGCTATTGAAATTTTGCAGAAATTGGATGGCATATATGAAAGGAAGAGTTTAACCACGCAATTGGCTGTTAGAAAAAACTATTAAGTTTAAAACTACAGGGAGAGCAGCCCTTGATCAAACATTTTACAATACTCAACGACATAATCACGGAACTCTTAGCAGCGTGTGCAAAATTAGAAGAAACGGATAAAGCTTTCCATTTACTGCTAACCCTTCCAACGTGTTATGGCGAGTAATTACGGCGATTGAACGTTTTCTGAAGGCAACCTAACATTAGCATTTGAAAAAACTCGTTTATCCGTCCACGAAGTAAAATTATGAACAGGCTGCTCGACAAGCGCGAAAATATTACATACTCAGAAGATACATACAGATAGAGACAATCTTAATCCAAAAGTACATAATAGACAAAACAATAGAAACGGCAAGATGGGATAATTTCAATGGTCAAAGAAACGATAAATATAAAATGCCATCATTATGGAGGAAAGGGCATAAAATAAAAGAACGCTTTTATTATAAAAAAAACGGTCCAGCACGCAGGAAAGAAAAAGGTGATCACCCAGGCAGCTCAAGTAACAGAAGAATTGGATATTCAAAAGGCTGGGACATCCTCGTTTGTCTTTATGACAGGGTACAATGAAAATGATAAGAACAAATTGAAGTTTCTGTTGGATTCCGGAACGTCGGATCACATTGTCAAATGTGACAATCTTTTTTTGACATTCGACGAGTTGAGTACACCCTTGAAGATTTCGGTGGTAGGAAGGTGCTGTCCGTTAAAAGGATGCAAGAAGCAAAAATGGACATCGTATTTGTGACAGATGAAAACGTTGAGGTAATGAAAACTGGTCAGAAAATAATGAAAGGTATGGAACTTATCTATTACTAATTTTCAAATGGAAAGTGGTGAAAAGTTGATTAGTCACCAGATTCATAGTACAGTAAATAATGACTATGAACTGTGGCATCAGCGTTTGGGCGACGTTGGAATATAAAAATTCCTAGAATTGAAGAATAAAAATATGTTCAATGATGTAAATCATATTGAAGTGGTAGTGCCGTATGATAATTTATGTGAGGCTTGCATTAAAGGTAAGCACGTACGGTTATCATTCGAAAAGGTAAAGAATATGGAGCATATAAAGCGACCATTGTTTATTATTTATTCAGATGTATGTGATTTTATCATTCTTTCAACGATTAACGCTAAGAATTATTTTCTCCTGTTTGTGGACGAATATACACTTTACCGTATAACATATCTGATTACATATAAATCAGAAGTATTTTCTGCTTTTAAAGATTTTGTAACCAGAAGCAAGGCTCATTTTAATTTAAAAGTTGTTCACTTGTATAGCGATAATGGCAGAGAATATCTGTCAAATGAGATGAAAGATTATTGTGTAGAAAAAGGTACTAGTTACCATTTAACAGTTCCGCGAATGCCTCTAATTGGTGTTTCTGAGAGAATGGTCAGAACCATAACAGAGAAGGCACGCACGATGATAAGTGGTGCCAGTTTAAGTAAAGTGCTTTTGGTGGAAGCAGCTTCAACTACGACGTATTTAATAAACCTAAGCTCAACAAAGGCTTTAAAAGAAAGTAAAACGCCATTTGAAATGTGGCTGGATAAGAAGCCTAAAGTAAAGTATTTACGAATTTTCGTGGAAGGGCAATAGAAATCATGACCAATAGATAATATTATGCCCAATGATTGTGAATTCTACTGTACCAAGCAACGGAATGGCGTTTCACATTGTCTGCTTGTCGAAGCAGTAGTGCTCTCATGCTCCACGCGATGCGATGGCACATCCAATTTCTACGTTTGGAACATTAACGCCGGCGTGCAACACAGGTGGGTCACACGTGTCAGTTCCGTGGGGCGATGTACATCACCGGTGGGTCACATGCGTCTGTTTCGTGGAGCGGCTTGCATCAGCGGTGGGTCACACGCGTCTATTTTGTGGTCCGACATCACGATGGGTCGCACTTGTATTTCAGAATGTAGATAGTACAAAATAGGTTTATTTTTCAATTTTCACCATTATAAATAGATATTTAATCTATTAAATATAACAATTGAATATTGTAAACTTAACATAATTATTTAATTTTTTTATGTAATTTTTCAAAATATGTTGGGTGGAGTTCCGGTTGACCCTTACATCGGTTACTATAGGTTTTTACATTTATCGCCTTATTCGCGGCATACTGCCTACCATTTATTCTAAACATATGTTGAATAAAACGTTGAAATTATATGCAACATAGCATTTCATAGAGTAGAAAAAATCTATTGCCTTAACAACCAGAGAGAACGAACCGCCATTCCGATGCATCGAACTGTAAATTTCACATTCTTATGAAGTGTAGAAGCAGATGAGCATAGTGTTATGCATACAAGATTACAGCGTACTTCATTTCAAGCGTTGAAATGAATTGCGGCATCGCATTGCATGGAACATTAGGACTCTACTGTATCGACACCGAGACACTATGGAACGCCATGCCGTTACTTGGAACTGCAGAATTCACATTCCTTGGAAATGTTGAGACAGATAACCATAGTGCTATGCATGAAAGATTAAAGACTACTTACCTTGAAACGTTGAAATGATATGCGCCATCACATTGCATGGAGCGTTAGTACACCATTGCTCTGACACTCAGACATTATAAAGCGCTATCCCGATGCATGGAGCTACAGAGTTCACATTCCTTGGAAGTGTAGAAGCAGCTAAGCATAACGGTATGCATTGAAGATTACAGCTTGCTGACCTTCAAACGTAGGAATGAGATGCGCCATGGCATTGCATGGAGCATTAGACTTCCATTGCTTTTACACGTAGACACTATGAAGCGCCTTCCCGTTGCATGTAACTGTAGTTTCAAATTTTTTAGAAATGTAGAAATACATAAAGAAGATGTTATGTATGAAGGATTGCAGCTTACTTACTTTGAAACGTTGAAATGAGATGCGCGACACCATCGAATGGAGCATAAGAGCTCCGTTGCTTTGACTGGCAGACACTATGAAACTGCTTCCTCTTGCATAGAACTGTAGGATTCACATTCTGTTATAGTGCAAAAGCAGATAATCATAATGCTATGCATAGAAAATTACAGATCACATACTTTGTAGAGTTGGAATAAGATGCCCCATCGCATTGCGTGGAGCATTAAAACTCTATTGCTTTGACATGTAGGCACAATAATGCGTATTCCCGTTGGAAGGAACTGTGAAACTCACATTCGTTTAACGCGTAGAAGCAGATAAGAAGAAAGCAATGCATTGAAGACTACAGTTAATGGAGTATTTATAGGGGGTATTCTATTTAGGTTTGACTATAATATATGGAGAGTGTAGGTGTATATACTAATTAGAAATGTTTGTTTAAAACACAATGAAATGATGCAAAATTATATAGAATTTAAATGTAGTGGAACAATTTTAGATGGGAGATTACCTATTTACTGTTGACTAAAATATATGATACGTGTGAGTATATGAACTACTTTGAAGCATTTCCTTAAAACATCTTGAAATGAAATAAAATTATATAGGATTTTAGATGTAATGGAGCATTTAGAGGGGATATTCTATTTTTAATTAACAAAGACATATGACAAGTCTAAATATATATACTAATTTGAAATATTTACTTTGAACATAATGAAGTATGATTTCAACAGATACATTTAATTGTAGAACTTTGAATTGTAGGACTGAGAACAACAATCGCGTTGCATGGACTTTTGGAACACAATTACTCTGACAAGTAGACACTATGAAGCTCTATACAGTAACACGGAACTGTAGAAATAACATACATAGTAATGTAGAAACTAGTAAGCATTATTGCATTATATAGAACCTTATAACTTACTTACCTTTCAACGTAAAACAGAGAAGCACTATCGCGTTGCATGGACATTCGGAAGTCAATTACTATGTCAAGTTAACACCAAAAGCCCGGTACAGTTACATAAATCTGTAGAAATTACATACCCTGTAATGTAGCACCAGATAAGCATAATGGCGTTGTATAGAACCTTATAACTTACTTACTTTGAAACGTAGAACTGTGAAGCGCGATCGCCTTTCATGGAAATTTGAATGTCAATTACTTTGGCATATTGACACTTAGAAGTTCTATGGAGGTTAATGTATCTCTAGAAATTGCGTGCAATTGTTATGATGAACCAAGTAAGCATAGTTGTTTGTACAGAAGCTTACAACTCACTTACATTTTAACTGAGAAGCCATCCTGCTGCAAGGATGCAGAAGCAGATAAACATAATGCAATGCATAGAACGTTACAGCTTACATGCATTGAAACGCTAAAAGGAGATGCGCCAACTCATTGTAGGTAGTCACAGAACTTTATTGCCTTGACACATAGACACTATGAAGCCCCATCACATTGCATGCAACTGGAGGATTCACAGGATTCATAAGTATCGATGTAATAGAGTTCTAATGTTCATGTATCGCGATGATACACTTCATTCCAAAGTTTCAGAGCAAATAAGTAATAATGCGCTATGCAATGCATTATGCTCGTCTGCTACTCTTCCTCAGAAGAATCACATTACGAATATTTATTGTAAAGCGATCGCGTTTCATAGTGTCTGCGTGCCAAAACAACAGATTCCTAGTGCTCAATGCAGTGCGATGGCGTTTCTTATTTCAACGTCTCAAAGTAAGTAAGCTATAATACTCTTTGCATATCATTACGCTTATCTGCTTCCACACGTCATTAGAATGCAAATTATACAGTTCAATCCATCGGAATAGGGCTTCATAGTGTCTACGTATCAAAACAAAGTTCTATTACCCCATGCAATGCGATTGCGCACATCATTTCAACGATTCAAAGTCAGTAACTTGTAATCTTTTATGCGTAGCGCTGTGCTTATCTGCTTGTTCACTTCAAAAGAATGTGAATTCCACAGCCCCACGCTACAGCGACGGTGCATCCAATTTCAACGTTTCATAGCATGTAAGCTGCAATCATACAGGCATAGCATTATGCTTGCGTCCTTCTACAATTTAAAAGAATGTGAATTCTACATTTCCATACAACGTGATGGATCTTCATATTGCCTACGTATCAAAGCAACGGAGTTCTAATGTACTCCATGTAATACGGTGGCACATCTCATTTCAGCCATTCAAAGCAATCAGTGTAGTGTACTGGTATGTGGTAGGTGTAATCCTGTATGCATATAACTATGCTTAGCTCCTTCAATTCCTCCAAAGAGTATGCACTATAGAGTTCCATACAACCGGATGGCGCTCTATAGTGTCTGAGTATGAGTGCAATAGATTTCTAATGTTCCATACAGTGCGATGGCGCATCTCATTTCATTGTATCAAAGTAAGTAAACTGTATTCTACTATGCATAGCAATATGCTTATCTGCTTCTACACATTAAAGGAGTGTGTATGTTACAGTTCCATGCAATGGGATGGTGCATATCATTTCAACGATTCAAAGAATGTAAGCTGTAATCTTTTATGCATATCATTATGCCTAACGCATTGATAACCGACGACCTAAGAGACATTTAAAGCCTGAGAGCCTGCAACGTATTGGCATCTTTAATCCCAGTTCCCCGCCGGCCATATTCGTTTGTTTCAGGTCACTGAATAGCGAAATAAAATATTTAAAACGTTATATATTGTCGTCAAATAGAACATTTTATTTGCATATTCATCATATATAATTTAACGGTAATTAGAAAAAGAATATCGAAATTTTAAATTTATATTAACAGAGAAAAATACAGTTTCTTATTTCATGGTGAATTATTTCATATATATAACGTAAACAGAAGGCAAATGTGTTAATACTTGAAGCAAGTGTGGTATTTCTGGAAACACTGTCCAAGATGTAAAGGTACTATGCATTCAGCACACATAAAGCTGCTCTCGCTTCTATTTTTACCAGCAGAGCAAACATTGAAGGCCGTCTTACGATTCAATTTTTTTTCCCTGGTCTAAGAATTCTGGTAACTTTATTATTCTTCATATGATCCGGAAGTCTCTGGGGCTATCAAATATTGGTGTGCGAGGTGTAGGAATATGTACAGAAGTACTTGAATTGTTAGAAGGAGTAGTAATAGAGGTATCAGTTAGTACATCTTGTACATTTGCGCTTTCCTCGATCCAAGAACGTCCATCAGTATGTAAAAATTGTTTATATTTTATAATGTTGCCATTCAATTCAATACGCAATCTAAGTGTAATAAACAGTGCGCAATTTAAAAGAAACGAGAGTCTCTTCTTTGTCCACTTCACCGTTTTTCTCATGATGGAATAATATGATAAATAATGATCTTCCAAATCTGCACCCATCATATATTTATTATATTCTATAACGGAATAAGGTTTTGTAATTTCTTGTTTAGTTTTCCTGTGTATTTTATTTATTTCCATTAATTCTCCCGAATGTATCGTAGAACCCATGTGTACGACATTCTGTTTCAGTTTCCACGCCTGTACTTAAACTTCACCCTTTCGTTTACATCTATATTCTCCACTTCACAATCTGAAATGCAGTAAAGTCTCAGGAACACCCCTATTTGGACTAATTGTACCACAAACTCGTGTACCATTTGTCATGAGCAATTCTGCAGTTTTAATGCTATTACAATAGATGTCCATGTATAAGTGGTGTTCCCAACATATATTTTTATCAAGTAATGACATAATTGTCGGGTCCAATTTTTTGCCTTCCGCACAGTGCATTTCTATATTGGAAACATATCTGGTTCTAGCTTCGCATAGCATACGGCAAAGTAGGCCGTACGTTGTTATTTTTGCCGGATTGTATGTTTTTATAGACAATTTTCCACGCCATGGAATAATGGATTCATCAAACAAAAATTCTTTCCTAGACGTATATACAGATTTAAATTTATCTACTAAATAGCTCAGAATGGACTCAATCTTAGCGAGCTTATTAGCACCGGTTATTGTTTGATTATTTGAAAAATGCCACGTCCTACAAATCTGGCGAAATCTATTACGTGGCATTATAGTGGAGAACGATGGTGTTCTCGTGTAGAATTCGGAGCACCAGTAATCATCTTTTACATCTTTCTTTACCTGGCCCATCACCATAATTATACCAAGAAATTCTTTTATCTCGGCTAGAGTAATATCATGTCACTCTGATATTTTCTTCTTCTCACTCTTGTCCTTATATTGCTGGTAATACATGCTGGATTCATTGATCATTAATTGAAACAAATAATTTCCAATAAACAATTCGGCGATTTCTTTTACGCTTTTCTTATCAGTAGGAAAAATCTTTGGGACGGTCTCACCTGTAAAATCTGATGTGGCAAGAATTTTATCGACATCTGACCACACTTCACTGTGACTATGCAATGCTGTGAACATTTCACAATCACTGGAATCATCCGGAATCGCTTGAATGCTGTAGTGAAATGGCTCTTGATCTTCTTCTTGGACCCACATAACTATCGCAGTCCTCGACTTTTATATCAGAATCTTCTAAATGTACTGAATAATTTGACATCAAGTCAGCAATATATTCATCAATAATATCACTATATTATGTGGGTAAAAAGTTACAAAATAATAAAATTTGCTATACTGGTAAATTAAAGGCGTAAGCGAACGAAACAGAAAATGACAATAGGATACACTGTACGAGAATAATTCTTGCCTTGATTGTTTCTAAACTATTGCATAAGTTTTATGTTTTGAGTATAAAAAATGAAGATCGACATAACCATGGCAAGTAAATCCAAGTCAATGTACAAGACACTCAGTCCAGCAAAAAAAATTACACATCATCGTAAGATCAGTGCTCAATCGTCAGACTTAGAAACCCGCGTTTGCGCGAAGCCGGTGCTCGAATAATAAACTCAGAAAGCCGCTGGCGCTTCATATTGTCTGCGTGTCAAAACAGTAGAGCTCTAATTCTTCATGCCATGCAATAGCGTATCTAGTTTCTACGTATTCAAGTAAGTAAGCTGTAATTTAATAAGAATAGCAGTATGCTCGTTTACTTTCACACCTCAAAATAATGTGAATTCTACAGTGACGAGCAACGGGATGGCGCATCATTGTGTCTGCGTGCTACATCAATAGACTTCTACTGCTCCATGCAATGCGATATCGCATCTCATTTCAACGTTTCAAGGTATGTAAGCTGTAATCTTCTATACATAACATAATGCTTATCTGCTTCTACACTTATGGAGAATGTAAATTCTACAGTACCGTGCAAAGGGTTGGCGCTTCATAGTGTCAGCGTGCCAAAGGAGTGGAATTCTAATTCTCCATACAATGCGATATCGCACCTCATCTGCACGTTTCAAAGTAAGTAAGCTGTAATTTTCTATGCATAGCATTATGCCTGTCTGCTTCTACGCTTTAAAAGAATGTGAATTCTATGCAACTAGTTGGTACTTCGTAGCGTCTGCGTGTAAAAACAATAGACTTCTACTGTTCCATGTTATGCAATGGCGCATCTTATGCTATACTAATTTCATATTATGATATTATCTATTTTACTTTGAAACGTGCAAATAAGATGTGTCATTTTAATGTGTGGAACAGTAGAAGTCTATTGATTTTGTACGCAGATACTATGAAGCGCCAACTAGTTGCATAGAGCAGTAGAATTCATATTCTTTTAAAGCGTAGAAGCAGACAGCCATAATGCTATGCATACAAGAATATAGCTTACTTACCTTGAAACGTGGAAGTGAGGTGCTTTGGCAGGTAGACACTATGAACCGCTATTCCGTTGCGAGGAAGCGCAGAATTTAGATTCGTCTGCAACGTGGTAATAGATAAGTACAATGCATTGCATAGAACATTACAACTTATCTTGATACGTTGAAATGACGTGGGCAATTGCGGTGCATGTAGAATGAGAACTCTATTGCTTTGACATGGGGACACTATGAAGCTGCATCCCAGTGCACACAGCTGTAAAAAGTACATTCTTTTGAATTGCAGAAGCAGCAAAGTATAGTACGATGCATAGAAGATTGCAACTTAATTATTTTGGAATGTTAAAATGAGATGCGCTATCCCGTTGCTGGAAACCATGAAGCCCCATGGGACCCCACCAGGGAACCCCGAGGAGGATTCGGGAAGCCCAAGGATTGCAGGCAATTTAATTAGCGAGTGAACTAGCGAGCGAACTAGCGAGCAACCAATTGAATTCTATAAGCAAGCGATTTTGTAGAGGAAAAGAGATAGAGAACGTGGGCCGCCATAAGGAGCCAGGATCATCTAGAAAGGAGAGCGTGAGTGCTTATACACTAAAGCGTCCCATTTTCCAGCTGCATTTTTCTTTCTTGCCTTGTACTGCGTCTTATATCGTTAAGCGAGTGGTAATCCACGGTTGATCGTTACGTTATTGCGTAATTCCCGCGACCATTTTCTGACCGGAGCAACGTAGCGTATGTTGAAGCATAGCGTTTGATTATTATACATACTATATATATTGAGTATTATTGTACGGGATCGAGAAGCCTGTAACGCTTGATCATTTTGACTCCATGCAGTGCGAAAAAGCATCTAATTTCAAATTTCCAAAGTAAGCAACTTGTAATAATCTATGCATCGCATGATCCTTATCTGCCTATACACTGCAAAAAGATTTGAAATCTACAATTCCATGCAACGGGATGGTGCTTTGTATTGCCTACGTCTCCAAGCAATAAGGTTCTACTGCTTCATGCTATGCGATGGCGCAACTGTTTTTAACGTTTCAAAGTATGTAGTTTGTATTATTCTGTGCATAGCATTATGCTCACATGGATCTATGCCTTTAAATAATGTGAATTCTACATTTCCTTGCAATGGTGATGCGGTTCATAGTATCCACGTATCAATGCAATAGGGTTCTAATGCTCCATGCATTGCGATGGGGCATCTAGATTTCAGCGTTTCAAGGTAAGTAAGCTGTTATCTTCTATGCATAGAATTATGCTTTTCTACTTCTACACATCCAGAGAATGTAAGTTATATAATTCATTGCACCTGACTTGTCCTTCATAGTGTCTACGTTTCAAATCAATAGAGTTGCAATGCTCCATGCAATGCTATGTCGTATCTCACTTCAGCGTTTCAAAGTAAGACAGCTGTAATGTTCTATGCAGCGCTTTAAGTTTATCTGCTTCTACTCGTCAAAAGAATATGAATTCTACAGTTTCTAGCACCAGCGTGACGTCTGATAGTGTCTACGTGTCAAAGCAGTAGAGTTCTAATGCTGCATGCAATATGTCCTACGACAAACATGCGATTCATGCTGTAATAATTAATCGATTCATCCTTATTCAGACACTCGTCATAATTCATTCAACGAAACATCTTGCTACCAAACTCCTAATTTCACATATCCTGAAAAATCAGTAACCCACACATAGCAGTAATAAACTCCTAAAGCAACAAATGTCGTCTTATCATAATTTTCAAAATTGATATTTCGTAGTGATCCTTCAAATTGCATATACTACATACCTGGCCATTTTATTCCTTTATTGTCTGCTCCTCTCACGTGTCGCCACCGATCTATAATCCTTGGTCCCCCTTTTCGCTCCTTCTTGTTTCCTCCCAGTTTCCGGAAAAGATGCAAATTTTCCCCCAATAACGTACCATCTAGTGACCACTTGTCCACACGAATTCACTATAAAACAGTCTATCTTCATCGCGCAAGATCTTAGTAGAAATTCAAATTCAGAGACATCAGAAAACATGAAAATAACTCAATCATTATGATTTCATTTTAAGTGAAATATAATTGTTACTTGTTAAGAAATCGTGTCAATTCTAATTGTATCTACCTACTTCCCTATTATTGTATCACATATTAGGGCGCACACGGTAACGGTGACGAAAAGGTTCGTATCGAAGCTTTACGCCCTTCGTTGGCTTAACAAACAAAAATAAGCCTCGTGGTAACGCATGCTCAAACATTTTGGTTCTTTAAGTGGGACTCAAAATTGGACTCCTGTAAACAGCGAGTTATAAAAAGGAACCGTTGAAGTCAATGTTGTGAGTGCCCGAACTATAGTGTCATTCAACCAACACTCAGCGACTGAAATATCAACCCAGTGATCAAGCCAACGTACCCAAGACAACTTGAGATTCTTTGCAGCAACATTTCGAACATCCCAGGGGTTCCAGACATCGTGGCAGATCTCAACATACCTGACATCCTCACATCGAAAAGGTAAACTCGTTTATTCGTCAATTCATTTCTGATTCATCTTCCACGATGTCAGCCCGATCGCTCGAACAAGCTCAGTCCATTCCTCATGTAATTAGTCTCAGTTCCCAACCTCGTAAACGCGGCAACATATTCGGTCAGATCACTGCCTTCATCGGAGGACACAGCATCTGGGCATGTGAAGTGTTTCACGGGCTCTCAGTCCAAGACCGCAAGGCAACTATCGAAAAGGTTTCACTATGCATAAACTGCTTGCGCAAGGGACACAAATATAGACTGTGCCACACTGGCTCCTGTCGCATACCTAACAAGCAACATCACACGATACATCACCAAGCGTAAAGAACCCGGCAACAGACTACTTCTAAACCGCTAACCATTAATTCACCCGAAGAACAAGAACCGATAACGAACAGAGAATCTTCAATGTCCGAAAGACTTCATGACGTTGAGGCGCCGAAGGAAGGGGGACATCAAAACGCGTTTGTCGTCAATTCAGTCACGAATGAATTACTCGTAACCACACAAATTCACATTTCAAACCACAATCAACAACCAGTCAACTGTCGAACGTTGATCGACACGTGCGCAACTATAAATTTTATGTCAGAAACCCTCGCGAAGAATCTCGGCATTCCAAGAAAACGCTGTTCCGTACCCATCGGTGTTCTAAACATAATGCACACAATAGCAGAATACTCCATCACGGCAACGTTTAAATCAAGAGTCAGCGCTTATGAACGAGATCTGACCTTTTTTATAGTCGCAAATATCTCATCGTCCATTCTCGATCAACCCATTCATCCATCTTCCAGATCTTTCAAAATCCAACTTGTTATTGTCCAGTGACAGTCAGCCTGCTCCTCAGCGCTGCAGCTGTCCTAGCGTTGTTACAGATTTATCCCAACCCAAACACAGCAACTTATATCATAAAACCACCACGTTACCACTTGACATCACCACGACAATTTTGGAAGATTGAGTAAGTATCCAGAATCCAACGTTTCTCCAAATCGGAGAGAGCCTGTAAGACACATTACCGACTACATACCACGCGAAGCGCGGATGGCAGATCCTAAGCCAAACGACGTTGTGGTACTCCCATTCAACGATAAAGGACCACGATTCGGTGAATCCAGATCTAGAGCTTTAAAATGATTCACTGCATTGACAGGGAAACTGAAGCGCGATCCTACTTTAAGAAGGGAGTACTACGCAGACATACAAGAATACCTTGTCCTTGGTTACATGTCAGAGATCGAAACCAACCAACACATGAACGGGGGATATTAATTGCCTCATCATGGGGTCACGAAAATCGGTAGCCAAACGACCAAGTTGAGGGTGGTACTTGACGGCTGCGATGCCACAACAACGGGAGTATTCCTCAACGATACAGTACATACCGGGCCGAAGATCCAAAAAGGCCTGATTCACATATTGATGCGATTCTGTACGCATAAATATGTCATCACAGGCGATATCGAAAAAATGTTCAGACAATTTATAGTGCGTCTAGCTAATAGCAAACACCAACGCATTCTATGACGCAATGCCACCGGAAAAATTCGAACATATCAATTAAACACGGTCAGCTTCGTGCTTTCAGTTGCACTTTTCTTGGTCATCCATTGCCTGACGCAAACTAGCCAATGACGAATAACACAGATTTCCCAATGCATCTAAAATCTTAAGGCGTGATTTTTACATTCATGACGCGCTCACTGGAACAACCGTAGAAGAGACCAGTACATTGCGAGAAGAACTATCTGAGCTGCTACAAACCGTCGGATTAAAGGTCCGACAATGGGCAATCATCAGAACTCTTGACGTGGTTTGGACTTCCTCAGATGACTCTATCGGATATGCAGTAAAAGCAACGTCACCCCTACCGCGCATCACCAAACGCTCGATTAGTTCTGAAATCGCGATAATATACGACCCAATAGGCCCCTTCGTCCAATTATAATCGTGGCCAAGATCCTGCTCCAAAAGATTTGAGCCTGAAGGTGGATTGGTACGAATCACTACCGGTGGCCATTCATACCGAGTGGATAATGTACTATGCTCAACTACCACTCCTAAACAACATTCAATTCGAAAGACTATTATCAATAAGGGAAAAAACAGAGCTTCATGGATTATGTGACTCCAGAGAGAGAGAGAGAGAGAGAGAGAGAGAGAGAGAGAGAGAGAGAGAGAGAGAGAGAGAGAGAGAGAGAGAGAGAGAGAGAGAGAGAGAGATTAAGGAACTTGTATCTACCTACAATTCGTTAATAAGCAAGGACATATACAGGTAGAACTCCTCATAGCGAAATCGAAAGTGGCAACCCTAAAGAGTCAATTGATTCCACAACTCGAACTGTGCGGAGCACTACTGCATACGAAGTTACTCATGATGATTCACCAGGCTTTACAGCTAGAGTGCAATCGTACGGTTCTATGGACGGATTCCACCATCGTTCCACATTGGCTCAAAACATCGTCACACACGCTACAAACATTCGTAGCAAGTCGGGTATCAGAAATACAAACAAGAACAACCATCGATGATTAGCGACACATCGCGACGGGTTCGTCACGTTCACAGGTTCAACAGCGAAAAGGTCCCACATCGAAAATGGAGTCCTATCGGTAGCTGAACTCGAACACTCCAAACAGGTCATCTTAAGAACAGCACAGAGTATACACATCATCGACGAATTGCGATTTCTGCGAAACAAGTGGCACGACCAAATAAAGAGGAAATTGACAAGATGGAATCCTAAGAGTGGGTGGTCGATTGACACATTCGCTACCACTATTCTCCCAGAAACAGCCCATAATTCCACCGAAAACTCATGTAACTGCTCTCATCATTATAAACGAACATCTCACGCATTTATACGCTGGAGTCCAGGTAACATTATACAGTACACGAAGAAAATATTGGCCAATTGATGGCCGATACCAAGTCTAGAAAACAATACGGGTTTGCATTCGTTGTTACCGCGCCAACCCACCAGCGGTCAATTACCGTATGTGCAATCTACTGAAAGAACGCGCCACCCAATCTCGATCCTTCATCAATGTAGTCGTCGATTATTGTGGACCCTTTTTCACTAAAGATCGGCAATACCACAATTTTGGAAGAAAATAAGTCTATGTTTTCGTCTGCCTGGCAGTAAAGGCCGCTCATCTCGAAACTGTCCACGATCTCACGATTGAGACTTTCATCGCTGAGAATATGCATCGCAAGAGAATATGCATAAATTTATGCTCTGACAGTGAAACAAACTTCGTCGGAGCAAATAATGAGTTTCTAGAGATAAAAGAGTTACTATGTTCAGAAGGTCACCACAATTATCAAATCAATCAATCAACTGGAACTTTATCCCACCATACGCACAACATTTCGGTCTCTGGGAGGCCGCAGTAAAATCCTATAAGCGCCATTTAACGCGCGTTGCAGAAACTGAGCTGTTCACAGTAGAGCAGTTCATAACCCTGATAAGCCACATCGGAAGTATCCTTAATTCTCACTCACTCACTCCAATTTCTTCAGATTCAAAGACCTGTTAGTCCTCACCCCAAGACATATCCTAATTTCCGATGCTCCCACGAGTATACACCAACACAACTTTGAAGACACGCAATCCAAACGCTTTTCTAGTTAAAAATAGATCCAAAAGACGTGGCAACACTTTTGGACTCGTTGACGTCACGAATATTTACATTACGTGTATTTATATTAATAAGCTCACTAGCTGCAGCAAATGGACGAAGGGTAGTCATCAGATCACGGAGGGAAAGATTGTCCTCCTTAATGAAGAAAACACGCAATCCATGCAATGGCCACTAGGACGAATTATCCAAACCTATCCCGGCTCTGACGGCATCGAGCGCGCAATCACCGTTAGGACGGCTTCGAACAAGTTTGATCTAACAGTCAAAAAACTTGTTCCATTGCCGGACAGACGAAGAAGATTACCCGGAATTTAACAAGAATGAAACTCATCCACAGACCAAGAGTACCAACTTGCAGTAGACACATCATAACACAACCACACACTCTTACCTCACAATACATCACATATTCATCTGGATGCTCACTAGCCTCTCAACGGGGGGACTGTGTCCAGCGATGAACATACTATTCAAGCTATAATAATTAAACCGTTCATCTTCATCACTGTTCACTCGACATAATTCATTCAACGAAACACCTGGCTAACAAACTTCAAATTCCACAAATCCTGCGAAAACCCTAACTGACACGCAGCAGCAATAAACACGTAAAGCAAGAGAATAGCGCCTTATAATAAATTTCAAAATTAAGTCTCCGTAGTGACCCTTCAAATTGCATATACCATATACCTGGCAGTTTTATTGAATTATTTTCTGCCCCCTCTTACCAGTCGCAACCGACCTTCAAATTATCGTACCACGCTTTGCGCCTTCTTGTCTCTCCCACTTCCATAAAAAAAGCAAATCTACAGATTTTCTACCAATAACGTCTCATCTTAATGCCACACCATTGACCACTCTTCCACACGAATTTAATACAAAACAGTCTGACTTCATCGCTCAAGAACTTAGTAAAAATTCAGATTCAGATTCAGATTCAATCTTTGTGAATTCATTTGAAATTAAATATAATTGTTGTTTTTTTTAGAAACCGTGTTAACTCCAATTGTATCTATCTACATCCATATTACGTATTAGGGCGTACATTGCAAAGGAGACGAAAGTCTCAACGTAACGTGTACTCAAACACAATGCGACACCTCATTTCATCATTTCAAAGTAAGTAAGCTGTAATCTTCTATGCTTATCATTATGCTTATCTGCCGCTATGATTCCGAAGAATGAGGATTTTACAGTTCCATGCAACGAGATGGCGCTTCATAGTATCTGCGTATCGGAGTAATGGAGTTGTAATGTTCCAAACACTGCAACGGCGCACCACATTTCAACGTTTCAAAGAAAGTAATCTGTAATCTTCTATGCATATCTTTATGTTTATCTGCTTCAACATTTCTAATGAAAGTGAATTCTACAGTTCCATGCGTCGGGATTGGTCTTCATAATGCCTACGTATCAAAGCAACAGAGTTGTAGTGCTCCATGCAATGCGGTGTTGCATCTGATTTTAACGTTTTAAAGTAAGTAAGCTGTAATCTTCTATGCGCAGCATTATACTTATCTGCTTCTACACTACCAAAGAATGTGAACTCTATTGTTCGTTGAAACAGTATTGTGCTTTATAATGTCTACGTGTCTAAGTAATGGAGTTTTAATGCCCCATGTGTAGCGACGGGGCATCAGAATTCACCGTTTCAATGTAAACGAGCTGCTTTGTTTCAAGCATCACTTTAAGCATTTCAGCTCTAGTTCTCTGATGTCTAGACATCATGAAGCGCAATCCAGTTGTTAGAAAATGTGAAATTCACACACTTTTGAAGCGTAGAAGCTTAAAAGCATAATGCCATGCATAATAGATTAATGCTTCGCATAATAGAAATTCGCATCCTTAGGATATGTAGACGCGAATAAGTATAATGCCTGCATAGAAAATTACAGCTTACTTACTTTGATACGTTGGAATAAGATACGCTGTGGCATTGCATGGAACATTAGAACATTACTTTCTTGAGTCGCAGACACTATGAAGAGCCATTTTGTTGCATAGAACTGTAGAATTCATATTTTTATGAAGTGTAGAAGCAGATAAGCATAGTGGTATGCACAGAAGATTACAGCTTATTTACTTTGAAACGTTGAAATGGGATGCGCAATCGCATTCCATTGAGAATTAGAACACCATTGGTTTGACGCGCAGACAATATGAAGCGCCATCTCGTGGCATGGAACTGTGGAATTCACATTTTTCTCAAGTATAGAAACGGACAAGCATAATCCTATGCTTTAAAGATTATAGCTTACTCACATTCAAACGTTGAAGTGGTATGAGCCACCGCATTGTATAGAGCAGTAGAAATACAAGAACTGTAGAATTCACATTTTTTTAAAACGTAGAAGAAGACAGGCATAATACTATAAATTGAAGATTGCACCTTACTTAATTTGAAGCGTTGAAATGAGATTTTCCATCGTATTACATGGAACATTAGAACACCATTGCTTTTGCACGCTGACACTGTGAAGCGTCATCTAGTTGCATGGAATCTTAGAGTTTACATTCTTTAGAAATGTTGAAGCAGATAATCATAATGCCACGCATAGAGGATTACAGCTTACTTAATTCGAAACGTTGGAGCGAGATGCGCCAACACCTTGCATGGTGCAGAACTCTATTCATTTGACACGCAGACAATGAAACGCCATCCTGTTGCATGGGAATGTAGATAAGCATAGTGCTATGCATGACAGATTACAGCTACTTACTTTGAAACCTTGAAATGGCATGTGCAATTACAATGCGTGAAGCATTAGAACTCTACTGCTTTAACATCCAGCCACTTTAAAGCGCCATACTGCTGCGTCGTACTGTTGGATTCACATTCTTGTGATGTGTAGAAGCAGACAAGCATAATGCTATGAATACATAATTAAAGCTTATTTACTTCGGAACGTTGAAATAAGATGTTCAATTTCATTGTATAGAGCACCAGAGCCTCATGGCTTTGACATGTAGACACTGTAACGCGCCATCCCGTTTCAAGGAACTGTAGAATTCAGGTTCCGTTGATGTGTAGTAGCAGACAAGTATAATGTTATTAAAGGATAATGAAATTATGTTAATTTAAAAGGTAATCAATAATTCAGGTTTTAAAGATTATGTACATGGAATATTTTGGAATGCGGGTGAGTGCGAATGTTCAGAATAAATGAGTCTTTCGTGTAAATGTTTTAAAGCGATGAAGCAGTTATTCATTAGCAGTTTTTGGAGTAATATCTCAGTTGAAATGAACTATTTAATGATTTACAAAATCTTGTAGTTGTCTTTAATTAATAAGTTTCCCACAATTTTGGGGGCTCAGGCTTGGTAATTATTAAGAAGACATTCGTGAATTAAATCGGATACGTTCTAAAGATTGGAATATTATCGCGCATTTGAAGACATATCGTTCGTGAAAATTCCTTGACGGCCTAGAACGTTCGAAAAGATATTCAAATGACGCGAGTGTAGTTTTGAGAGGTAGTGCGAGGACGAAAATTGAACTTTCGTGTAGAGAGAATTCCAGTATAAACGCGAGTGTCGAGTGAAAATTTTCACAATGAAATATTTGAGTAAAATCACAGTTACAGCGCTAAGAGGGATATTAATAGAGCATAAACTACATACTGCTGTTTCGAAAGCTGAATTAATTTCCCGTTTAATGGAAGTTGACCCAGACGGAACGTGGATTGATGACAAGCTGAAAAAAGTTCGTGAATATAATGAAGAGTCGTGTGCTGGTGTACCATCAAACGTGCAGTCTGCAATGAATCTACAGCAACGAGAAATTGATATTTTCTTAATAAAAAAAGTATTAGCAGAACGTGAGTAAGCCGTGTCACGTCTTGAGTTACATACGATGCGAAAGAAATTACAGGTTGAGAATTTCTTGGTATTGAATAATGGCAATTAATGCAATGTTTTATCTTAAGTTAGTCACCCGCGAATGTATGCTTCGGCAGTTGCAAATTTACTTGGTAACTTTGATGGTAAATCTGGTTATTATGAAATTTGGGAGAAGCAGATCAAATTGTTTAAGACGACATATGAATTGGAAGATGACATTGCACGCATATTTATCGATATTCTACTGAAGGGAAAAGTACTTGAGTGATTTCTTTCTAAACCAGAATATATAACTATGCCATTTAACCAACTGCTGGAAGAATTAAGAGTTATGTTCTATCATCCATAATGCAAAATTGGAATAAGAAAGAAATTTGAAGAGCGATTATGGAAGAGGGACGAGATATTCCATGAATATTTACACGAGAAGATCATTCTTGGAAATCGAGTATCAATCAACGTCGATAACATACTTGAATATCTGATTGACGGCATCCTCAACGAAAAGCTTCGGAACCAGGCGCGTCATCGACAGTTTACAACTGATTAACTTTCGAAAGCGTTTGAAAAGGTAATTCTTCGAGATCGAGGTTTCTCGAGTGTGCAGACGTCAACAAAGTTTGAGAAGTGTGAAGACAGATCCGTTAGAAATGAACGAAAGGAGATGGTCAATATTTGTAAGAAAAAAGAGTTCACTGGTAATATTGTACGATGTTATAATTGTGGTGGGTGCGATCATATTAGCGTGAATTGTCCAACGAAAGATCACGGTGTAAAATGTTTTACATGTCATGAACGTGGACATATTGCGTCGAAATGTCCGAAGAAATCTAAAGCGAGTAAAGAGAGCTGCGCGACATTAGGAGCATCGTATCGATAGTATCTTAAAAATATTTTACTTAACGGATGCGAGATCGAAGCATTAATAGACTTATGAAGTGATTTTAATTTAATTCGCGTAGACGAGTATATTAGGCATGGTTCTCCGCAATTACGACGCAATGAATTACATTTCGGTGGTATAGGTTCAAAGAATAATACAACATTAGATGAGTTTCAAGCAGAAATTACCGTAGATGGGCACTCATTTCCGATTTGTATACAAGTAGTCTCTGATACCATTCTTCGACACGAGCTGTTGATAGGAACGAATTTCTTAAATATAACCGAAGTTAGCATTAGAGGTGGTAAAGTGAACATTCGTCCATTACCGAAAGAAACGCGCGAAATTGTTGAAGGAGAAAATATTATACCGGAAATATTTAAAATAGATGTAGCGATTGACGTGTTAGGAGTAAATCAAGTTGATGTGTTTCATGTATTAGATCCTAATCAGCGAGTGACGATAGAAAATCTTGTTAGTAATTATAAGCCGAGTAAAACCTTTGTACTTGAAATTGCAATGAAATTAATATTGAAATACGAAGAGTCTGTATATCAATCGGCGAGACGATTGTCAGCGTCGCAAAAAGAGATTGTTAATGCGCAGAGAGAACAGTGGATTGCGGATGGAGTCGCTTAGTTATTTACTTCTGATTACGCGAGTCCGGTTGTTCTCGTGCGGAAGAAAAATGTTTCGCCTAGATTATGTGTGGATTATCGACAAATTGATCAAAAAATGATATTGAAAGTGGGATCAAACTCTTGAAAGGGTTATAATTATAGCGAGCGGAGTTGGTTTAATATTCAGTTGAGAAAAATGTTGTTTTCTGCAAACTTCTGTCGAATCCCTAGGGCATGTAATCAACAATGGTTGAATTAGCCCCTCAGAGCGTAAAACTGATGCAGTCCGACGATTTCCGGAACCGACAAGTGCTAATCAAGTACAAAGTTTTCTTGGAATAATCGGGTGTTTTCGTAAACTTATTCCTGAATACCCTATAATTGCGCGACCTTTGTCTAACCTTCTGCGAGCGAATGCTAAATTCTGTTTTTGAGCTACTGGAAAGAAAGCATTCATACGACTTAAACTTTTATTGAATGAAAAAACCAATATTGAATTTGTATCAAGTAGAAGTAGGAATGGAGTTGTATACAGATGCTTCTGCGTTAGGGTTTTATTTCGCGATTTTATTTCAAAGAAATAACGAAGATCAACGTTTTCACCCTGTATATTATTTTTTAACGGTAAGACAACATCTGCTGAATTTAATTACAGTAGGTATGAGTTAGAGGTTTTAGCAATAGTAAAAGTGTTAAAGAAATATTCAGTTTCTTTATTAGGAATTTTGTTTGCTATTGTTACTGATTGCCATGCTTTTACTCTTACAATAAATAAGAAACATCTTTGTGTGCGAGTTGCGTGATGGGCATTATCGTTAGAAGAATTCTATTACCGGATAGAACATCGTCCAGGACAGAACATGATACATGTTGATGCCCTTAGTAGAAAACTTCCACCTACCAATTTCTTAATCCACAAACCTTGATGCAAGTCTTACAGCACGTTTGCGGAAAGCACAGGAAGAAGATGAAACTGTAATGAAATTTTGAGATTAGGTACTTCAAAACTAGACGAATCATTGTGTTCTACGGGGAAATCTTCTGTACAGAGAGTTTGGAGGTGATATTCAACTAGTAGTGCTCATGAGTATGGACATTTTTCTGTGGTCAAAACTGAAGCGATCGTACGTAAAGATTACTGAATTTCAAATCTTCGATAGGAAATGGAAAAGGTGGTAAGAAATTGACTTGCATGCATCTTAGCCCAAAGGTTGCTGGGGAAGCAGGAGTGACATTTAAATCCGATTGAAAATGGGAGTATTCCATTAGATGACACATTCTATATCGATGTTGGACCGGTTCCATCAACAAAAAAACGTACCACTACATATTTATAATGGTAGATGCATTGACAAAATTGGCATGGCTTTATGCTACACAATCTACTACTACAGCTGAAGTCTTGTCACGCCTGAGGAAGCAAGTGACTACTTTCTGTAATTGGTGTCAAATAATTTCTGATAGGGAAACGGCTTTCACAGCAAACGTATTCAAGCAATATTGTCAAGAAGGAAATATAGAACTTGTTTCAACTACAACAGTAATTCCTAGAGCTCATGGTCAAGTTGATCGTCCTAATCAAACACACATACCGATAACAAAATTAGCTGCACCTAAATCCTGTTAATGTTATTAATATTTAGAAGAATCATGAGACATAGTAATGAGATGCGATGTCGCGTTCTATGAAGCAACAGAACTCTATTGCTTCGACACGTAGACATCTAGGAACGCTATCCCGTAGCATGGAAGCGTGGGATTTACATTCTTTTGAAGTGTTGGTGTGATAAAAATAACGCCTTGCATTGGATATTACATCTTATCATGAGACATAGAATTTAGATGCGATATCGTGTTCTATGAAGCATTAGTACTCTATTGTTTCGATACCTAGACATCTAGATACGCTGTCCTGTAGCAAGGAAGTCTGGGGTTTAGATTCTTTTGAAGTGTTGACGAGATATACATAACGCAGCGTCCCAGTTTGCTTCCTTTCCATCGAGACTTGCAAATCTCACTTCGTTATTCTTGTAATTCGTACTTTAGAAGGTATGTAGTACGTATTGATGGTCCGAAGCTGAAAATATCCCAAATGCTTCTGCTTTACTCAACTTAGCGTATATGCAACCTCCTATCAACATTATGTCTATTTTTTATTTGTTTCGGTTCTTAATGTATGTATAGTCTTCTTTCGTATTGGTCGCAGTTAGATCGTTTCTTAGAGCCATTTTGTTCCTTCGACCATTGTATGAACAATTCCGGTTGAGGAATATGTGGTGCCATATGTGAAACCTTTCTCGACTAACACCGGTTATCCATATCACAGCCTCACCGTTTTCGTCTTGCAGTCAGTATTCTTCCATCTTGTGTGCTTCCGATATTGTTACCACGTCTGTCTCTTGAATCATTCGCATTTGCTGGATGATATTTTGCTCGATTTGGCATCTATTCAGATAGATTTGTAGGACTTTGAATTCCATATTCGTTTCTCGTTCTTTTCTATCAACGCCTTCCTGTAGGCCGAACAATTAAAGCTCCGTTAACGTGTCTGATATAAAACTGGGGTCAGCATCTTCTGCAGACTCCCTTATTATTTTTGACTTGTTAGCAATTTCTGCAGATATATCCCAGTTTATGGCATTTGAAGCATCTCTCTATTTTCGGTAGCACTTTGCAGAGACAAGGTGTTAATGCTATTCTGAGTCGTTTGACCTTCTCCAGCTCTTTACTGTATTCTCACTGCCTGTCCTCGAATTCGTCCTGCTCCTTTAATTGCTTCATTTTTCCCTGTACCGTTCTCCACTAGTTCGATCAAGTGTTCAATATCAGTCTTTTCTTTTATGCCTGATGTTTTCCATCAACGTTTTCTAATATGTCATTAGCTTCGCCGTATCCTCGCTCAGAATATCTATCATTACGTCTGATGATGTCCTATTCGTCTATTTAAAAGTGTAGGCGTTATTCTTATCGGTAGCATTCCCACTATCCTGCTCTTTCTTTTTGGTTCCCTCACTTCGGCTCCTGATGCTTCTCCTTCCGTGTCTGTGCTTCCTTCCAAGGCTTTCTTTTTCTCCTTTATATACGCGTTTTGTATTATTTTCTATTTCCCTATCCTTTTATGCCATGAGCTTATTCCAAATCGCGAGCCAGCAGCACGTCTCAGCAGCATATGCAAGCAGCCTCGCTCACGCCGGTGGTGGGGGCTGCAGGCCCTCCGTCATCCTACTGTCTACCCTGATGCGTGCGAGGAACTCCTAGGACCACTCGACTTGCGACCAGCATCTATCTTGTGCTCTAACCGATTTGTGGTCATGCGTTTTCCATTAAGCTTGCCGGAATCAGTGATATTGATTCGTTCAGTCTAAAGTATTATTTTCTTTTTAAGTTCTCCTCTTAATATTTCCTCTTAATAAATGCAATACTTCCTCATATCTTCTTTTTCTTTCTCTTTAGCTACGTTGTTGTTATTTTATGCTCTCTATCTTCCACATTTCCTCCCTGTACCATCCCGAAACCGGCATTGTACGATTACTTCATGATAGCGTTCTTAAATTCCCGCCCATTGGCAACACCAGCCGTTATTATATCATAAGTTACCGATCGCAGGCAACACCAGTCGCTGATAAGTCTTTAGTTACCTATTATTTGTTGCACCAGCTGTATGTGAAAGCATGCGCTATCGGTTGTTGGTAATACCAGTCGTTGATAATTTATGGATTATTAAGCACAAGCAGCACCAGCCGTCGGTCGATTGTGAGTAACCGACCGCCAGCAGCACCATCCGTCGGTAACTTATGAGTAATTCTTAATGGGAACACCCATTCGTAGGCACCGGTCTCGGACTCCACCGGTCTGACAACAACGAACGCCACATATGTGTCTCACAAAACCATTTGCCACACAAGTCAGTGCTAAAATGGTTAATAATGCAACGGTTATTATCTTAACCAGGCATGGAATCCATAGGTATCAAAAATTATGATCTTGTGAGTAATATCAATTCTAGAGGAACATTTCTAGTGTAAGTATAAAAGCTCTGTTTTAGTTGTAAAAATAAAATTCACTAATATGACACTATATTTATTTTCAGGCCCAAGGTATGCTTACCATATTTAAAGAAAGCCACAAATTCTCATATAATAAATATCAGCCCAACAATAAGTATAAAAATTAAACCTATATGGTCTCAAATACGTGTCGATTATATACTATTCAAGTTTGGAATGTTAATGTGTGCTCTTGGAAGGGCCGATGAATATGAAAATAAGAAATTAAGAATTAAGGAAAATAAGTCTCTCAATTCAAGATTGCCTTACACACGCGTTGTTTCAGGAATACATATGGCTGCGATAGAGATGTTAGTTGGTTCAGAATCACAAAATTATAGTGAGAAGCTGGAAATAATGGGTAATGCAATGTACACTTTTATTTTGCAAAGACAGAAAATCTGTCATTAATCAGTCTTTAATCTATGAGGCAATATTAAAAAACTGAAGGAATGTCTGATTTTACGCATTATACGTGTAATCCAGGTGTGAATAATTAACTAAAGGTTTACAATTAATCCATGAATGTATAATTTTTATTTTAATAAACAAATCCATTTATTTTACAGATTATAAATATTATTGATAAGACAAACTGTTGCCTCATTCCTTCCTAGAGGAGAATTTGGAACAGATAGATTTGAATAATTATGTATGACAATTGAAAAGAACGAACAAATTGTACAGATAAATCAAAGCAAAAGATCATGTAAATATTAATTGTCATCCAAACTAATTTAACCAGCGAGTTTGTTAACAAAACTGTAAGTTCAAATACTATCTATTGTTCATTATGTTAAAAAAAATTTATTAGTCTTCGTACGTTACAGCACATCATAGATCAGTCTGATTTATTGCTCAAGCAACCATAATTCAAGAGTTCATTAATACCACTTTTGCAAAAATTTACAATATGTAAATTTTGTAAATTTTAAAGGTGATGATGCTGGTACACGGTTTTTGGATCCTAGAAATGGTAAAAAGGTGCAGGAAGGAGAGGAGAACCTAGTTAAAAAAAAAAATTTTTTACGTTCAAATTAATTAGAAATGTAAAATAATTTTACTAATAACATAATATTATATATCTTTCGGAGAATTAAAACTTGCATCGACAAAGCCGTAATGGGAAGGTTGAAAATTAGCGGTGATCTGCGAAAAGCAATGAAATTAGAGAAATTAATGGTTAATTTAAAGTCGAAACTTACTTTGAAAAATTAAATACCGTCTTCTTAAAAAAAAACGACATATTAACTAATTAGGGAAAAATTATTCAAACTTCTAAAAATTTTGTTACTTTTTGTAAAAGTTTAATATGATAATATAAAATATTTAAAATATTAAAAAAACTAAAGTAAAATATATTTTTATATGTTTTGTAATATATTTTATAAGGCTAAATGATAAAAATTAAATAAATTACGTATGAAAATATTTGTTTATGTAAATTGAACTTTACTCATACATTTATAATAAAATGAACATAGTAATTCATAGTTAATTTTTTTTTCAAACAATGAGCAAAGTAATAAAGTACTTTCTTGTTATAGTTCTAGATGCTTTACAAGTTCCGAAAATGATAAAATAGAGAAATACCAGCAAAAGATCTAATGTTTTATAATTATTTTCTAGTTGAAAGATTATCAAGCTTTATGCCTGGATGGATGCTTATATATAAGTATAACTGCCAAAATAAAATGAGATCGCAAAATGATATTTATACACCTGCGTGCTGCAATTTTGACGTATTTAAATTTCTGATAAAAGCATATAAATGTTTATAATCCAATTATCAATTACAAATGGAATTCTGCAACTTATCCATGTAATAGTCCTTTCTTTTTGTACGCATCCCCAATACATACACAGTATCTTTAATCTTGATGGTTTTCGTATGTGCATGTGCGTGTGTGTGTATGTGGGCGTGCGTGTGTGTATGGTAGCAGTTGTAGAAATACCACATAATAGGTTTCTTAGTTTGGATTCTAGTAAATCGAGTAATACTCGATATAATATCAAGGGGATGTGAAGCTGCTATTGCACTGCATACAGCATTTTTACTCCAGATTTATTTGAATTGTTCTCGTTTAGAAAATTAAAACTGAATGACATATCCCTTAAAACAGCACGCCGGTAACCACGATACCTAACAGATCCAAGGTTCCTTTATCTTAGATTAAGGCCTGCTTTCTTTCTTTCCAAACTTCTTTACATTGCGTTACATTCTTAAGACTCCCTGTAAGTTACAAAGAACAGAAACACTACATGGATTATAAAATTGTAATAGTTTAACTTATATAAACGTAAACATTTTAAATCCATTTACGTTGTTTTGCTTGTTGTATATGTTTATCACCTGACGCTGAACCAACTACTACTGCCATCATCCCTTTCTAAAATTTGGAAAATCCACCTGGTCTAATAAAACCTTGCTTAGGTTGCAAGTGTGTTTTTACTGTATCCAGCAGAAATGAAATTACATTGACAGAAGTACTAGCTAGTTCTCCACGCCCATTTGAAACAACATTAAATCACCTTGTTAAACAATAATATATTAAATGTGACTTGGACTTTTGAATTTGAATTTATAAACATCTAAGAAATGATTATGTTTTTCATACTATTCATATCATTATACTTTCAGTGATTTATTATGTGTTGTCATTTGATATATTAACTGCTTGATTATATTTTACAACGATCCTTGCATACAGAACACTCTTTTTACTGCTCATACGAGTAGATAGTTCTTCGTTTTATATTCTTATGTCGCATTGATTATAAAAGTGTGTGTTATTGTTTTTATGCAGTCATGTATAATTATATACATACAAATTCGCGATTAAGTACCTATGTGTTCAAATTCAATTCCGAATAATGCTCTAAAAAGCATCCCGGATAACAAACGGCAAGATGGTGGTGACACCATACCCGCACTATATTGCCACTTCCAAGGAGCAGCTGATTTGTAGCTATCTGTAGTCGGATCCGTTAGCTAAAATGCCAGAACGCGTTACCAACACGTCCTAGACTAGCGCAACACGCCGTGTGAACCGCGCAGCGCCGGTACCATCGTGACACGCGTGCCATTCCTCCATTCATGAATCTTCTCAGCAACGACGTAGGGTCACATTTGCTAATGGGGAACCTGTGTTTGCGATGTCAGTAGATGTTCAATATATGAGTAATGATAGATGTTCAGATAGTTGTTTTCCTATATTTATAGTTACTAAAAAAGTCATATATATTTCTTTCAACCCGTCATGAACTAAAAATATTATTTATAAAATAGGATTACTTATAAAATAAAATTTACTTACAAAATAAAAATTTATGCTGTTGCGTCACTAACTTCGCCTTGTGTAATTTCTTAAATAACATACTGTCATCGTGTTTAATACAGCCCTCAACTGCATGAATTTGCAACGTTGAATTGAAAAAAATATATATAAAGTAAACGTATATATTTTTATAATATAGTAATTAACGACTTTATCGAAAAAATCACCGTATCGAGCTAGTTTATAGAAAATAATAAAATCGAGTTCTTACATCTTTGCTTCATGCCGGTGTATCTATTTTGGAATAAAAATAAATAAATTACTTAGTTTAGTCATTTTTCATATTCGTTTATAACTTTTATGGAAACAGCTTCCCCATTAGAAAATGTCAGCCTACACCACTACCACGCGTGTAGCTATGGTGAGCTGATGGTGTCATTGCCATGTCCATTTAGCCGGTGTGCTATATCGCGGTGCTTTAATAGTGCCGTGATACGAATGTCGCTCCAGTACTAAGAGTATGCCGTTACGAGAGCTGAGTAGGAGCACTGTTTTAGCACAGTTCTGCCACGGAATTCGTTCCATCCGTTGTCATTGGCGTGCCAATCGCTGGCTGTTTGGAATATTGTAGTGCATGAGGCATACTGGTTTCTTATCATCGTCAAGGAGATGGATTTTCACTCCCTCCTTTTTGAATTTTGTTAATTATTGTTTGGAATTTTAGCCGTTTCCGTATTTCTATGACCGCACTGTGGATTCAACTTATGTACGATCTTTTTGGTCTTCATCTTTTGTTACATGTAACATTATATATGTAATGCACGTTTGTTATATAATGTTCAGATTTTTAATCCTCAGATTCTCTTATTCTTTGGTAAAGCAACTTATTCGATTAACATATATTTATTAGGCATAGATATCAATAATTAGAAAAATGTTATTAAAAGGGTATTAAATATGTTGTTGTAATTATATATTTAAGGTCTCAAGGTGTAGATGAAATTGGTTTCTGATGTTTTACGTGATCCAATTGACGCATCGGGTGAGGCTATGAAGTATGGAAACCTTTTACTATTCCTCGATCCTTTTCCATAGAAATGAATGATAGTTCTGCAATACGAAGTCTGAATTAGTGAGATCTCTTCGAACATAAGTAATTTGTAAGTAATACATTTTTTCTCTTTGAAATATTTGCCTGTGCATAGAGTAGAACGTAGAGATATAAATGCCTGTTTTATATCCATTTCGGTTCTATTCTATTATAGCTTTTAAGCAGAAGTAACATTGATAACAACTGACTTTTTCAATAGTTCTTTGTTTAACAGAATTTATTGACGTAGAAGCATCATTTGAGGGATGTATCAATCTACTTTGCAGTTTTACCAGTTTCTTTTCCTGCTCGCTAGTTTCCATTTTCAGTTCCGTATACTTTTCCTTTATCACCATCATATATATTGCTTCAGATTATAATAACTTTTTTGTCCCTAAATTTTGCAAATATTTGAATTAAATTTCCTTTGATTAAAAAAACGTAAATTAAAAAAGAGTGACAGGTACCATTTCTTGGAAACGTTGTATCATAATTTGCATCTAACTGTTTTGAAAGGCACACACTTTACTTCATGTTTCCATTGATTCGGTCAACTGAGTAAAGAAATATTCTACTTTCGATATTGTCGGCTCTTGTAATTCTAAGGCAAATACATTCACATGCCGACATCGTGAACACTGTTTTTTGGCTAAATTACAGAAAAAGAAATATATTATAAGGAATATAATAAACATCGTAATATTAAATTTAACTTTGTTCATCGTTGCCTTGTTGGACACATCCATAACAACATACAGTGTGGGGCAGTAATAATTATCACCTCAGATATCCTTGAAACTATAAGTTTCATAGAAATTTTTGATGATAAAAAATACACAGTATATAGGACCCATCCGTTGATGATAATAGTTTTTTTGTAAGTGGAGGTATGTTGGGCATTTAAAGGTTACCTTCATTTTTTAAAATGAATTGGTATGTTCATTCTTCCGTAATACGATAGAGCATTTTAAAACGAGTTCAACGACCTATAACATGAAGCCATTGAAGATTACAAAAAGTAAAGGAAGGCGATAATGCTTACTGTTTTAATAGTAAATTAAACATACGTATTGTAAACAGTGGTGGAAGGAAGTGAATAAACACTGTTCGAAGGGCATTTTAACCGTTTGCAGGATAAGTTAAATTACATAAGTTGAAGTACATTTAGTTAGGCTGTTCGTTTGTCGTCCATTTTATAAGTATTGAGCTGCGGATTTCTGAGGACAACTCACAAAATTGTTGAACTATGGAAGATTATCATTGTGAATTTGAATCAAAAGGTAATTAAATTGCATTAGATTGTAAACAAATCTTAATATTTCATTCTAAATAGTAAGATAAAATACTCTTTACAAAACTACAAGACTGGATACATACCTCTCTCTTAGTATTATTTCATAAAGAATTCTAATTGCAATTATATAGTTCATTACGATAAAAAATATTTCACAGGAAATTCTAAATATTAAATTAGAGGACCAAGCAAAACATTTTCAATAATTACGAATATAAAAAATTCTTGAACATTCCAACATGAGAAAGATGTTCTAAACAGTAGTTAGAAAAATCAAACATTCCATTTCAATTCCAGAATTCATCTATAAGAGATAAAATATTTTGAATACTTTAATTACAGTCTTTAATCAAAGCAGTTGGACAGTATTTCAATTTTTATGAAAATTGATGAAAGTCAACCATTTTGAAGTGGTCAGAGTCTTTGTCGTTTGAGCAATAAGTGACTAACAAATAACTGCATAAATTTCAGACTTATAAACATGTGGATTAAATCTTATGCAGACACGTATATATTCGAGTTACTAAATAATAATCAACATTAAGTAATCATTTTAAAACTTAAACAATTACACCTCGCATACATTTAAAAATATTGCAAACGTGAAAAGTAAGTGGTTTATCAAAAACTTTTCTAAAAGAACGGAAGATGGCAATAGATATCTTTGTCGAAGTAAGCAAGTTCTAAAGTTCTAAGCAACGCGATGGATCTTATCTGCCTACGTTCCATAGCAAGTAAGTTCTGAAGTTCTATGAAATCCGATGGAGCTCCTCACTATCAATGTTTCAAACTAAGTTCTCAAATTCTCAGTTCTACGCTTAGAGTTATGTGTGTTCTATATATCTATGTAAAGTTATAGTCCGTGTCAGTTGTGACGGAAACCTATGTACAGTAAGTCTGGGAAGCTCGAAGGGGTTAATTATCCAAATGCTTTAAGGTGTAAAACGTACTTTAATCTAAAGGGATCTATCGTTACAAGGTATCCGCTCACGTACTACTTTTCATGGGCTCGCGAATGCAATAATAATCATAGGAACAGGGGGTATTTCGACACTGCGAGACTATAGTTTCTTGGGCGCCAGCTGCTCATAAAGCAGCAAAAAAATAAACTACACGACCCCGGGAAACCCGGGGCAGAACAACCCTTGAAACTTCGAAATGCTCCTCCTCTCGAATACGCCTAGCCGAGTACACACATTCAAGTCGCGGGATACTGAAGTCACGGCTTCTTTATTTATGGCCTCGACGTTGGTTTAACTAACAAGGGCTACGGAAAACTATGCAACACGTCGCGAATGACCGGGGATTACCACCCGCTTCACGATATAAGAAGCAATATACAATATGCGATACAAGAAATGCGGCATGAGTATGGGACGCTTTAGCGAATAACTCTCAGGTTCTCTTCTTCAGGTTCCTCGAATTCGCTGGTGGTCCTCGGGTCTCCTGGATCCTCCTCGGGGCCCATTGATGGAGTGGGCTGTAAGCTTCGGTATTGTTCGGGGCCATCGATCAGTGGATTTCAGCGATCACCTCTTCTCGCCCCCTCGGGTCTCTGAGGGCGCTCCTAATCATTTGAATTGCGGAGCGCCTCGCACGCCACGCTCCCATGGCGCACCTGCAGGGCCGCTGGGCTTTTGACTTCTCTTTAGGCGGTTAAAGGGCGGTTGATGTTTTTCTCACATCCCAAAATATTATAAAGCATAGAAGTAGATAAGCATAATGTTATGCATAATTGGTTACAGTTCATTTACTTTGAATAGTTGAAATGAGATGCGCAATTACATGGTACAATCATTAGGTATCTACTGCTTTGAGATGCAGACAATATGAAACCCCATTTCGCTGGAAGAAACAGCAGAATTCACAATCGGTTGCTGTGTAAGGGCAGACATGAATAGAATATATCATATTACATGCTTTACCACCATCAGAATAGATTCGCCACCATATTGCATGGACCCAAATTGTTTGTCACGTAGAAACTATTAAGCGCGATCCCGCTTGATGGATCCCTTCTATTGACATTCATTAAAAGTGTAGAAGCATATAAGCATATTGCTATGCATAGAAGGTTACAGGTTAATTACCTTGAAACGTTGAAATGAGAAGCGCTATCGCATTGCATGTAGCAATAAAACTGCATTGCCTTCACACGCACAAAATATCAAGTGCCATCGCGTTGCATGGATAAGTAAAATCCACATTCTATTGAAATGCAGAATCATATAGGTACAATGGTACGTATAGAAGAATACAGCTTACTTACCAAGAAACGCTGAAATTAGTGGCGCCATCACATTGCATGCAGCATTCGAACTACGTTGCTTTGACACGTAGACCCTTTGTAGCCCCTCCCTATTGTATGGAACTGTAGAATTCAAATGCTTTTGAAGTATAGAAGCAGATAAGCATGATGCGATGCACAGAGCTTTACAACCTACTTGTGTAGGTGTACAGTGTAGATGCAGATACACAAAATGCATTGCATTGTACGTTGCATCTAATCATACGGTATTGAAATGAGATGTGACATCGTATTGAATGAAGAAATAGAACTCTATTGACATGAAAAGTACACATCTAAAAACGCTATCCCTCTCCAAGGGCGTGTATGGTTCACATACTTCTTAAGTGTAGAAGAGATAAACGTAACGCGTTGCAATGAATATTACATCTTACATTAAACTTTGAAATGAGGTGCTACATCGTGATAAATGAAGCATTAGAACTCTATTGCTTCGACACCATGGGATAGCGTTTCTAGATATCTAGTAAGTAAGTAAGTTGATTTTAATGCTCTATGCATCGCATTAAGCTTGTCTGCTTCTGCGTTTCAAAACAATGTGAAACCTACACTTCATTTCTATGGGATACCGTTTCTGGGTTTCTGCGAATAGAAGCGGTAGAGTTCCAATACTTCAGTGTACGCGATGTTGCATATCATTTCAATGTTCCATGATGTGATGTAATATTCAATAGAACGTGTTATGTTTATCTGCTTCTACACCCCCAAGGAATGTGAATCCTACTCTTATTTTCAATGGGACAGTGTTTCTAGATATCTGCATTTCAAAGCAACAGAGTACTCATGCTGCACGTTATGCCGTGGCGCATCTCTAACCAACCTTTCAAAATATGTAAACTGTAATTTAATAAGCATAGCATAGCCTGCCTTAGCAGTGGAGTTATAATGCTCCTTGCAATACGTTGGCGCACCTCACATCAACGTTTCAAAGTAAGTTAAGTGTAATCTTCCATGCATAGCACTATGCAAATCAGCTTCTAAACATCGTAAAGTTGTGAATTATATACTTCCATGCAACAGGGTGGCGTTTCACAGTGTCTGCCTGTCAAAAGAATAGAGTTTTAATTCTCCATGCAATGCGATGGCGCATCTCATTTGTTCGTATCGAATTAAGTAAGCTGTAATCTTCTATGCATAATGTAGGAAACTTATTAATGGAAGACAATTACAAGAGTTTGTAAATCATTAGATAGTTCCTTTCAACTGAGATATTACTTCAATGACTGCTAATGAACAACTGCTTCATCGTTTTAAAACATATACCCGAAATCTCATTTATTCTGCATATTCGCTCTCTCGCATTCTAGAATATTCCATGCACATAACATTTGAAACTTGAATTAGTGATTAGCTTTTACATTATGATAATTTCGTTATCCTTCACTCGGCCGTCCTGCATGAACATTTGTCCCGAATGTCTTCATTTATGTCCGTACCCCCGTAGCAAAAACATTTGTATGCAGCTCCGTCTCTACTTGCACTTGATACAAATTCAATATTGGTTTCTCATTCAATAAATATATAACAATATAAATTTACGAAAATACCTGATTGGTCCAAGAAAACTTTATACTTCTTTAACATTTGTCGGCTATAGAAATCGCCGGATTGCATCAGTTTTAGTGAGGGACGAACATAACTATTGTTGATTACATGCCCGAGGAATTCGACAGAAGTTTGCAGAAAACAACATTTTTTTTCCTAACTGAATATTAAACCCGCTCCGCTCGCTATAATTGACACCCTTTCAAGATTTTTGATCCCATTTTCAATATCATTTGATGAAATAATCAAATCATCCATGTATGCTAAAACTATTCTCTCTCAAAGAGGATCTCTAAATATGGCATTTATAAACCTTGGAAAAACTGCTGGTGAATTACATAAACCAAAAGGGACTCGTAAGAATTCATAACGACCATCTGGCACAATAAATTGTATACTTTCGACTCGATTTATCCTGTCGCACGTGAAAGAAACCGTTTTTCAAGTCAAGAGTACTCAAAATGCGCGCGCCTTGTTACAAACCTAATTGATCTTCAATCAATTATAACGGATACCTGTCTTTAATAATATTCTTACTAATTTGTCGATAATCCACACATAATCTAAACGAGACATTTTTCTTCCGCACGAGAATAACCGGACTCGCATAATCAGAAGTAGATAACTGATAACTCCATCCGCAATCCACTGTTCTATCAGCGCATTAACAATTTCTTTTTGCGACGCTGACAATCGTCTCGCCGATTGATATACAGACTCTTCACCTTTCAATAATAATTTCATTGCAATTTCAGGTTCAAGGGTTCTACTCGGCTTGTAATTACTAACAAGGTTTTCTATCGTCACTTGCTAATTAGGATTTAATACATGAGACACATCAATTTGATTTACTTCTAATACATTTCCGGTACAATATTTTCTCTTCCAATAATTTCGCGCGTTACTTTCGGTAACGGACAAATGTTCACTTTACCACCTCTAATGCTAACATCGGTTGCATTGAAAAATTCGTTCCTATCAACAACTTGTGTCGAACAATGATATCAGAGATTACTTGTATTCAAATCGGATATGACTGCCCATCTACGGTAATTTCTGCTTGAAACTCACTTAATGTTGTATTATTCTTTGAACCTATACCATCGAAGTGTAATTCATTGCGTCATAATTCCTGAGAACCAAGCTTAATATACTCGTCAGTGGGAATTGATCTAAAATCACTTCCTGAATCCATTAATACTTCGATCTCGCATCCGTTAAGTAAAACGTTTTTGAAATACTTTCGGTACGATACACCTAATGTCGCGCAGCTCTCTTCACTCGCTTTAGATTTCTTGGGACATTTCAAAGCAATCTGTTCACGTTCTTGACATATAAAACATTTTACACCGCGATTTTTCGTTGGACAATTCACGCTAATATGATCGCGCCCACCACAATTATAATATCGTACAAAATTACCGGTGAACTCTTTTATCTTACTCACATTGACCACCTACTTTCGTTCATTTCTAACGAAACTATCTTCACACTTCTCAAACTTTGTTGACATCTGCAGACCCGACAAACCTTAATCTCGAAGAATTACCTTTTCAAGCGCTTTCGAAAGTTGATCGGCTGTTGTAAACTGTTGAATACGCGCCTGATTCCGGAGCATTTCATCGGAGATGCCGTCAATCATATATTCAAGCATTTCATCGTCGTTGATTGGTACTCGATTTCTAAGAATGATCTTCCCGTGCAAATATTCATGAAATGTCTCGTTCCTCTTCCATAACCGCTCTTCAAATTTCTTCCTTATTTCAATTTTGCTTTGTTGATGAAAAAGCATAACTCTTAATTCTTTCAGCAGTCGGTTGAATGACATAGTTATATATTCTGGTTTAGAATGAAACCATTCATGTGCTTTTCCCTTCAATCGCATACCGACAAGCTATGCGAAAAACTCATTTTTTCCGCACACTCGGTCTCGCTCGCAATCTAGAATATTCTAGAATATTGAAACGGGATAACGCGTTGTTGTATCTGCTTGTCAAAGCAATGGAGTTCTAATGCCCAACGCAATGCGATGCCGCACCAGATTTCATCGTTTCAAAATAAGTAAGCTGCTTTTCATAGCACTGCGCTTATCTGTTTCTACACTTCAAAGAATGTGTACCCTACAGTTTCATCAAACGTGATGGCGCTTCGTAGTATCTGCATGTCAAAGCCATGGGGTTTTAATGATACATGCAGTGCTTTGGCGCATATCGTTTCAACGCTTCAAATTAAGTAGTCTGTAATCTTCTATGCATAACATACTGCTTATTTGCTTGTACACTTCTAAAGATAGGCAATTCTACAGTTTCATACAACGGGACGGTGCTTCATATTGTCTGCATGTAAAAGCAATAGAGCTTTAATGCACAATACAATGCCATGGCGCATCTCATTTCAACGTTCCAACGTAAGTAGGCTGTAATCTTTTATGCATAGCATTATGCCTGTCGGCAACTTTGCTCTGAAGGAATGTGAATTCTACAGTCTTACGCAATCAGATGATGCTTCATAGTGTCTGCTTGTAAAGGCATTAGATATCCAGAGCTTCATGGAATGCGATGTCGTATCTCATTTTAACGTTTCAAAGTAAGCTGGAATGTTTTGAGCGTAGCTTAATGCTTATCTGCTTCCATAGTTTAAAAGAATGTGAATTCAGCAGTTCCACACAACGGGATGGAGCATCACAGTGTGTGTGTGTCAAAATAGTAGAGCTCTAATGCTCCATGCTGTGCGATGGCGCATCCCACTCCATCGCTTCAAAGTAAATAAGCTGTAATCTCCTATGCATAGCACTACGCTTATCTGCTTCTACACTTCAAAAGAATGTGAATCCTGTAGTTCCATGCAACGGGGTGGGGCTTCATAGTGCAAACGTTTCAAAGTAATGGAGTTCTGATTCTCCATGCAATGCGATGGCGCATTTAATATCAGCGCTTCAAAGTATGATAGCTGTAATCTTCTAGGCAAAGCATAATGCTTACCTGCTACTACACTTCAAAGAAATGTTAATTCTACAGTTCCATGCAACGTGAACGCGCTGCAAACTGTCTGTCTGTCAAAGCAATAGGGCTCTACTGTTCCATACAATGCGATGTCTCATCTCAATTCAACGTCTGATAGTAAATTAAACTGTAATCTTCTATTCATGGAATTATGCTTATCAGCTTTTATGTTTAATATGTATGTGAATTCTACAGTTCCGTGCAACAGGATGGCTGTACATTGTGCCTGCGTGTGAAAGCAATGGAGTTCCAATGCTCGATGCAATGCGACGGCGCATGTCACTTCAAAGCTTCAAAATAAGTGTGCTGTAACCTTCTATGCATAGCATTACGCTTATCTGTTACTACACTGCAAAAGTAGTGAATTATACAGTGCCTTCTAAGGGCGTGGCACTTCGTAGTGTCTGTGGGTCAAAGCAGGATACTTCAAACAATCCATGCAATGCAATGGTGGATATGATTTCAATGTTTCAAAGTAAATAAGTTGACATGATCTATGAATCGCATTACCCTTATATGCTTCTACACGTCAAAAGAATATGAGGTCTACAGTTTCTAGAAACGGGATGGCGCCTCATAGCGACTGCGTGCCGAAGCAATGAAATTTTAATGCTTCATGCAATGCGATGGCGCACCTAATTTCAACGCATCAAGGTAAATAAATTGTAATGTTCTATGCAGCACATTATGCTTAACCGCTTCTGCACTCCAAAAGTATCTAAATTCTACAGATACATGCAACGGTATAGTGCTTCATAGAGTTTACGAGTCAGAGCGTTGGAGTTCTAATGCTCCATGCAATGCGATGACGCATCCTATTTCTACGTTATAAAGTAAGTAAGCTGCAATCTTTTATGCAAAGCACTATGCTTATCTACTTCTACACTTAAAAAGAATGTAAATTGTACAGTTCCTTGCAACGTGATGGCGCTTGACAGGGTCTAAAAGTCAAAGCAACAGAGTTCTGATGCTACATGCTTCGCAATAGGGCATATCATTTCAACGTTTTGAAGCAATTAGGTCATAATTTCCTGTTTATAGCATTATGCTTAACTACTTCTACACTTCAAATGAATCTGAATTCTGCAGTTCCATGCAACGGGATTTTTTTCATATTGTCCATGTGTTAAGGTAGTGGAGGTCCAGGGCACTATGCAATGCAGTGTTTCATCTCACTTCAACGTCTCAATGTAAGTAAGCTGTAATATTCTATAATTAGCATTACGCTTAACTGCTTCAGCAATTCAAAAGAATATGAATTATACAGTTCCATGCAACAGAATGGCGCTTTAAAGTGTCTGTGTGTCAAAGTAATGGTGTTCTATTTCTCCATGCAATGCGATAGCACGAACCATTTCAACGTTTCAAAGTATGAGTGTTTTAGTGTTCTATGTATCGCATTATCTTTACCTGCTTCTACACTTCAAGAGAGTGTGAATTCGACTGCAGCTTGCACTGGACTGCGATTTCATAGCATTGTCAAAGCTCAACAGCTTTATACTGATCTTTCACATCTTTCGCTATTGATCTGAGCTTTCACAACTGATCTAATGCTCCACGCAATGCGATGGCACATCTAATTTCTACGTTTAGCACATTGACACCGTCGTGCATCACAGATGGGCACGTGTTTGTTCCGTTGGGCTGTGTGCATCATCAGTCGGTCACATGCGTCTGTTTCTTGGGGCGGCTTGCATTAGCGTTGAGTCAAACATATCTATTTTGAGTTCCGGCGTGCATCACGATTCGTCGCACTTGTATATCAGAAAATAGATAGTACAAGGTAGATTCAGTTTTCAATTTTCAAAATTATAAACAGACATTCAATATATAAAACATAACAATTCAATATTACAAATCTAACGTAATTATTTAATTTTATTATGTAATTTTTAAAATCATATTGGGTAGAGTTCCGGTTGGCCCTTACATCAGTTACAATAAGTTTTTACTTTTATCGCCTTATACGCGGCATACTGCCTACCATTTATTCTAGACATACCTTTATAACATTCTTTATATCGCTGTCTCGTTTTTCTCGTGTGTCCTTGAAACGACCGCAGAAAATGTGTACGTTTCTTGGGCACTGCATCAGTCTCAGATGACGATTGTTCTCCGTGGCGATCCACTGTACTGAGGAGATAATTAATAATTTTATCGCGGGAGATTAATATTTTCATACCTTTGGTACTCCATTTTCTATGTATATAACAGGCATTGACGAGAGAAGTCCCGCATACTAATTCGATATTTATTTTTCTATACCACTATACTGTTCTGCGTAATCAACTGTGATAAGAAGACATCCGGTCGGATGGTCAAACCCCTTCTTAACTTTGTTATAAAGGAACACTGTGACCGGCTTTAACTTATTATTAATACCCTGGACAACAACACATTTGTGGTTTTCAGAAGTGGCTAGCATGCATAGCGGCAACTTTAAAAATTTAAAGCCGCTCCGATTTTGAAAATACATAAAGCCACCCCATTGCAGTTTCCGTTTGGCCTGTAGCGGAAGAAATTTTCTATTAATTATTACCGTATCACAAATAAATGTTCCTTTTTGCAGATGTTCGTCGGCCAAAGGAACACTAGTACAAAAACTATCTGTGTATAATACGCTGCTTCCAAATAATAATTCACCCTCCAACGTCATAACTACAGCGTGCGCATGTGCTTTCACTATTCTGATTGCATTTTTCCGGCATAAATAAGAATGTTATGGGTGTAGCCTTCTGGAAGGCACAGTTTACAAAGTTTTATACCATGATTATGCCGTTTTCCTGGGATATATTGTCAAAAACTGGGGCGTCCATGCCATGGAACCATGGTTTCGTCGATTACAATATTTTTACCGGGCTTAACAGTATTTTTGAACGTGTGGACAATCGCGTTAACAATAATTCTAAGTTTATACAAACGGTCCTCAGTTCTAGCCGTGGAAATAATGGTGAAATGTAAATATTCAAGTATCGAAATAAACTGATTGCGCTTTATCGCGTTTTTTATTCGATCGTTTATATACATATCCTTTTGAGACCAATATAATCTAATTTCAGGTAGTGGCGCTACAACCAATATAAGCAGGACACCAATCCAAATGTTCAGTTCGTTTTCTGCCACTTCCAAGCCAGTTTGTGTTTAGATGAAAAGATAATTTTAACGTATACAAGCAGGCAAGCATAATGCTATACATAGAAAATAACAACTTGCTTACTTTGAAACGTTGAAAGGAGATGCGCCATCGCATTGCATAGAGCATTAGAACTCGATTGCCCTGAACGCAGACACTATGAAGCGCCGTTTCGATGCATGGAACTGTATATTTAACATTCTTTTGAAGTGTAGCAGCAGATAAGCATAATGCTACGCACTGAAGATTACAGCTGACTGACTTTCAATCGTTGATATTAGATACACCATCGCATTAGATCGAGCATTTGAACTCTACTACTATGACACGCAGAAGCCATGAAGCGGCATTCCATTGTATGAAACTGTTGAATTCACATTCCTTTGAAATGTAGGAACATAAAAGCATAATGCTATGTATAGAAAAATACAACTTACTTACTTTGAATCTTTGAAATGAGAAGGGGCATCGTATTGCATGGAGCATTAGAAGTCTGTTGCTCTGGTACGTGGGCACCATGGTGCCCCATGCAGTTGTAAGGATCTGTAGACTTTACATTCTATGGAAGTGTAGAAGAAGATAAACATGATGCGATGCATAGAAGATTACAGCTCACATTCTTTGAATCGTTGGAATGAGATGCGCCACCGCATTGCATGGAGTATTAGAACTCTATTGCTTTGACACGTGAGCACATTGATGCATAATCCCGTTGGAAGGAACTGTGAAACTCACATTCGTTTGATGCGTAGAAGCAGATAAGAATGAAGCAGTGCATTGAAGATTACAGCTAATGGATTATTTATAAAGGATATTCTATTTAGATTTAACTATAATATGTGGAGAGTGTAGATACATATACTAATTAGAAATGTTTGTTTAAAACACCATGAAATAATACAAAATTATATAGAATATAAATGTAGTGGAGCAATTTTACAGGGGAGATTATCTATTTATTGTGACTAAAATATATGATAAGTGTGAGTATATGAACGAGTCTGAGCACTTCCTTAAAACATCTTGAAATGATATAAAATTATATAGGCTTTTATATGTAATGGAGCTTATAGAGGGGATATTCTATTCTTAATTAACAAAGACATATGACAAGTGTAAATATATATTCTAATTTGAAATATTTACTTACAGCATCTTGAAATGCTATAACATTGGATGGGATTTGTAATGGTGAATTTAGTGAAGGTAATCCATTGGTAATCATCTAAAAGGTATGACAAGAATAAATGTATATACTAATTTGAAATATTTACTTTGAACATCATGACATGTGATTTCAAGAGATACATTTAATTGTAGAATTTTGAATTGTAGGACTGTGAAACACAATCGCACCGCATGGACCTTTGGCACACAATTACTTTGACAAGTAGACACTATGAAGCTCAATACAGTAACATGGAACTGTAGAAATATCATACATAGTAATATAGAAGCAAGTAAGCATAGTGGCTTGTATAGAAGCTTACTACATACATACATTGAAACGTTGAGCTGAGAAGCCATCCCACAGCAAGGAACTGTAGAATTCACATCACTCTGAAGCGCAAAAGCAGATAAGCATAATGCTATGCATAGAAAGTTACAGCCTACCTGCATTGAAACGTTCCATGCAACGGGATACCGTTTGACTGTGTCTGCCTGTCAATACAGTAGAGTTCTAATGCTTTATACATCGCGATCGCGCATTTAATTTGAACGTTTCAAAATAAGTAACCTATATTATTTAATCCACGCAATTGCATGGATCGTCAGAACACAGTTGCTTTAACACCTAGACACTATGAAGCCCCTTTCTGTTGCCCGGAACTGTAGAATTCACATTCTTTTGTAGTGTAGAAGTAGATAAGCACAATGCTAAGCGTAGAAAATTGCAGCTTACTTACTCTGAAATGTAAGAATAAAATGTGAAGATCGCATTGCATGAAGCAATAGATCTCCATTTCTTTTACTCGCAGACAGAATGAAGCGCCATCTCATTGCATAGAACTATAGAACTCACATTCCTTAGAAACGTAGAGGCAGATAAGCATAATGCTGTGCATTACGGATCACAAACCTACTTACTTTAAAACCTTGGAATAAGAAAATCCAGCGCATTGCATAGAACCTTAGAACTCCTTTCCTCTTACAGTGCAACAGCATGAGGCGCCAACCAATAGCATGGAATTGTACAGTTCACATTCTCCCGTTGCATGGAACAGTAGAATTCATATTGTTATGAAGTGTAGAAGCAGATAATTATAGTGTGATGCATATAAGATTTCAGCTTACTTCCTTTGAAACGATGGATAGAGATGCGCCACGGCATTGCATGGAGCATGAGTACTCTGTTGCTTTGAAGCGCATACATCTAGAAACACTATCCCATTGTAAGGAAGAGTGGAATTCACATTCTTTGACATCGCGATGGATGAAGAATTGGAACTCTATTGTTTCGACAAGTAGACATCTAGAAACGCTATCCCTCTGCAAGGGAGTGTAGGGTTCACATTCTTTTGAAGCGTAGACGAGATAAACATAACGTGTTGCACTGAATATTACTTCTTACCATGAAACATCGAAATGAGATGAGAAATCGCGTTGAATGAAGTATTAGAATTCTATTGCTTTGACAATAGTAGGATACATATTCTTGTGAAGCGTAGAAGGAGATGAGCAAAATGCGATGCATTGAATATTACATCTCATAATGAGACGTGAACATCGTGATAAATTAAGTATTAGAGCTCTATTGTTTCTACACCAAGGGATAGTGTTTCTAGATGTCTAGTAAGTAAGTAAGTAAGTAGATTTTAATACTCCATGCATCGCATTAGGATTGTCTGCTTCTTCGTTTCAAAACAGTGTGAAACCTGCTCTTCATTGCTAAGGGATAGCGTTTCCTGATGTCTATGTGTCGAAGCATTAGATGTCTAATGCTCCATGCATCTCCATAACGCATTTCACTTCAACAATTCAAAGTAAGTTAGCAGGCTGTAATGCTCTATGCTTCGCATTATGCTTGTCTGCTTTTGCACTTAAAAGAATGTGAATCCCACAAATCCTTGAAACGGGATAGCGTTTCTAGATGTCTACGTATCGAAGCAATAGAGTTCAATACTTCATTCAACGCGATGTCGCAACTGATTTCATTATCACATGATAAGATGTGATATTCAATGCAACGAGTTGTGATTACCTCGTCTAAACTTCAAAAGAATGTCAATTCTACAGTTCCATTAAACAGGATGGGGCTTCATATTGTTTGCATTTCATTTCATTGTATCAAACCAAGTAAGCTGTAATCTTCTATGCACAATATTATGCTTATCTGCTTTTAAACATCAAAAGAATGAATCCTACACTTGCCTGCTAAGGGAAAGCGATTCTAGATGTCTACCTTATGTCTATACCAGATTCAAAGTCTTTTTCAATTTTCAATTACAAGCTCCTTTAATATTCCATTCCACGAGTACGCTCGCGATTAACTGCTACTTCTCTTACAAATCATCCTCAACGGTCTTAAAGCTGGACAGTTAGAGCGAAAAAACGCTTAGCTGCTCTTACTTTATTTCTGTTGTGACAAGATGACTTGCGCCTAGGTAGATCCGGTAACCTAGAGCGAACCAATGATTAGCCGTGCCGTGCTTAACCGAAGTGCAAGTACTTCTGATGAGCTTCGGTTCTCGGATGAAGCGAACACGACGCGCGGGTAGGGAGGAATTTATCCAAAGACTTGTGCGTGAATACGTGGGTGGTACACACTTATATCATAGAGCTCTTCCCGTTCCTGTCAAGGAAGTCTTCGCTGTCCTACGTCTCGTACGAGCCCAAGATCGACCGATTCCAACATCCATACCCGCTAGCCAGGATCAACCTGCCTGGCTTCTGATGCCAATCACCGTTCCGCCGTTCCAGCCGTACACCGCTGCTATTCGGGTCAGCGATCCTTGGCGCCTACGCTACCTGGAACGAGAGGCAAACCAATGAATTGGAGGTAACGAAAGGTAAGTTCGAACGTTTTTGTACCCGGTAAATAGCGTCCTGTCCGCCGAAGAACACAGCTCCCCGCAATTCGCTTCAACTTCGAGAGAGGTTATGATTAGTGTCAACGTGACAAGCGCATTCACGACCACAGTACATGACACCCGACATCTCGATGAATGGAGTATTACGACTCTATTGCTTCGACACGTAGACATCTAGATACGCTATTCCTTTGCAAGGAAGTGCACGATCCACATTCTTTTGAAGTGTAAATGCAGATACACAAAACGCGATGCATTGATTACACCTTATCATGAAACATTGAAATGAGAAATGAGAAATGAGTGTAAGACTCACATTCTTTTGAAGTGTAGAAGCTGATAGACATAATTCAATTCAATATTACATTCAATATTACATCTTATCATGAAACATTGAAAAGAGAAGCGCCATAGCGTCGAATGAAATACTAGAACTCTATTGTTTCGACACGTTGATATCTAGAAACGCTATCCCGTTTCAAGGAAGTGTGGGATTCACATTCTTTTAAGTACAAAAGCAGATAAGCATAATGCGAAGCATAGAGCTTTAAAACCTACTTACTTACTTTGAATTGTTTAAATGGAATGCGATATCGCGATGCATGGAGCATGAGAAATCAAATGCTTCGACACGTGGACATCTAGAAACGCTATGCCCTTGCCAGCAAGTGCAGGATTCACATTCCTTTGAAGGGTAGAAGCAGAGCGGCATATTGCTGTGCATAAAAGATTGCAGCCTACTTATTTTGAAACTTTGAAATAAGGTGCGCCATTGCACTGCATGGAGCATAGGAACTCTATTGCTCTGAAACGTAAACACTATGAAGGACCATTCCGTTGCAGGGAACTGTAGCATTCACATTATTCTGAAGTGTAGAAGCAGGTAAGCATAATGCGATGCATAGAACATTACATACTTGCTTTGAAGCGTGAAACTGAGAAGCACCATCTTGTTGTACAGAATATTTTTTATTGCTTCCGACGAATTATAGTACTTGGATGCTCCATATTGTTGCAAGCCTTCCCGCGCGTTGAGTTCGTTTACTCGTAGCAGAACGGCGCATTCAAATCAGATTCCAAAACACCAGATACGGGTCCACTAAGCGGAGGGCTGCTCTAGTTTGTCGGTCCAGAGATATGGAAAAGGATGGATATCTTCTCCTTAGTCGAACTGTGGCTCGATGCAGCTAAGTGGAGGGCTGCTCTAACTGGTCGGTAACCAAGTGTAACTAAGGGTCAGAACTCCTTGAATGATTTTGGAAGACGCATGAACTCGTTGAAGACTTCGTACCGTAATGAATTTAATTTAATATAAGGCAAGGAATGCTTTGAGAATAATGAGTTTGTAAATACTGGTAAAAATAAAATATATTCTAAGTCAAACTTAAGCTTACACTTTACTGTCCTATGCTAAGAATGACTAAGTACTTTAATCGTTGATTTAGAATGTAGTAAAAGTTAGAATTGAAAATAGGAACTTGAATTCTGAGTTAGAATAGTAACGAAATAGCAAACACCTCCAAGTGAGGTGGAGTAAGGCCCGTAGGCATGAGAGATACGGTCGCGATGAGTGCTTGACTCGATCTGTACTCGTCGAGCGCTGGGCTTGATCTCTCGGTTGTCTCGCGGATCCGCGACCTCCTCGGATCGCGCAGGAGCGTGAGTCTTTGGGCCCTGAAGTAAGGCAGATCCTCGGCCCTCGCGTTGGGGCTGACGGTCGTGGTGGGTTGTGCGCGGTCGGCATAAGCCGCACGCGTCGGGCGCTCACACCAGCGCTTTGCTAATACTCTAGTTATGAATAATACGCTTTCTAAAATTATGATTACACATTAAATGACTTATGCTATGCTTGTGTATTGTGTCCTGCACGTACATAGAGTGTCGTGCAGTTAGATACTAGAATTCGATTAGTTATAGACATGAGTATAATACGAATATGGGTGCGTAACTGCGGGCGACTCCTCGTGGTACGTGGAATAGTCCTCGTGTGGAGGCTGTGGTTGGTGTCTGCTCCAACTGTCTGATGTATGCGCGTCGAGGCGCGATCGTGTGGTCCAACTCCTTGGTGCGAGGGTGGCTGCCTTAACTCGACGATCGGACTGTGTTACCGTCTCGGTATGCTCGACTCTGCAATGGCGGCAGGCGGTGTATGCCGCTCTGGCGGGGAGTGTAGGAGGTATCGTGAGGTTTGGCGGACGTCATAGATGCATTCTGAAATTGAAATTGAATGTTTGATTTTTCTGGGGTGGAGTGCACCGTAAACTACCATACGCGTTCACAGGTGTCGGGTGGCCCGTTGGCGCCTAATATCCAAGAATGGCGGTGGTCCCCGTGATAGGGTCACAGGGTGGATGACGCGTCAAGTATAGTCTCTTACATCCTAGCCTCACATCAAACGTCCTAGTGGTCCCCGCAGAATGTGCCTACGGGCATTCAGGTTGATGCGGGTCGGGGAGATTTTTGCGTGAGTCCATCCCATCACGGACCGCGGTCTCCTTTCTGATCGAATATTAATGGGACAAGTTGTGTTTCTCGTATATTAACTCAACACTAATCCATTCAATTCGTAGAACAAAATTCCTTACAGCCGACACAGAGTCAAAACAGGAAAGGTCTTCTTTTCACTGCTAAAGTGTTTATGGAGAATACACTCAGTGGCGGATGGGCGGATGTTATAAGAGATGGCTTATACCAAATGACGAATTTGTGGCGCATGTCCTGGCCCCTACCGAAAGCGCTGGCTAGCCGGGAGGTAGGTCCAGGTTGAGGATTAGTGCGTATGCCCTAGAGGCGCGGTAACACATCCGAGGGCCGTCCCGGGACCGAATTCATAATAATCTGTTTGATTTTTCTATCTACTGTTTAGAACATCTTTCTCTTGTTGGAATGTTCAAGAATTTTTCATATTCGTAATTATTGTAAATGTTTTGCTTGGTCCTCTAACTTAAAGTTTAGAATTTCCTGAGAAATTCTTATCTGATTCTTATAAATCATTTTTTATCATAGTGAACTATATAATTGCGATTAGAATTCTTTAAGAAATAATAATAACAGAGAGGTCATTCCTGTAATTTTGTAAAGAGTATTTAATCTTACTATTTCAAATGAAACATTAAGATTTGTTTATAATCTAATGGAATTTAATTACCTTCTGATTCAAATTCACAATGATAATCTTCCATAGTCCAACAATTTTGTGAGCTGTCCTCAGAAATCCGCAACTTAGTACTTATAAAATGTACGACAAACGAACAGCCTAACTATATGTAATCAAACCGATTTTTCAATACTGATATTATACAATACTGTTTACAATACGTATGTTTCATTTACTATTAAAACCGTAAATATTATCGCCTTCCTTTACTTTTTGTAACCTTCAGTGGCTTCATGTTACAAGTCATTGAACTCGATTTAAAATGCTCTGTTGTATTTTGGAAGAATGAACATACCAATTCATTTTAAAAAATGAAGGTAACCTTCAAATGTCTATCATACCTCCACTTACAAAGAAACTTTATTCATGAACGGATGGGCCCATTGTACTGTATATTGTCATGGATGTGTCCAACAAGGCAACGATGAATAAAGTTAAATTTAATATTACGACGTTTAAGATATTCCTTATAATAAATTTGTTTTCTGTAATTTAGCCAAAATACAGTGTTGACGATGTCGGCAGGTGAAAGTATTTGTCTTAGTATTACAAGACTCGACAATATCGAAAGTAGAATATTTCTTTTCTCCGCTGACCGAATCACTGGAAACGTTAAGTAAAGTGCGTGCCATTCAAAACAGTCAGATGCAAATTACGATACAACGTTTCCACGAAATGGTACGTGTTACTCTTTTTTAATTTTCGTTTTCTTAATCAAAGCAAATTTAATTGAAATATCCGAAAAATTTAAGGACAAAAAAGTTATTATAATCTAACGCAATATATATGATGGTGATAAAGGATAAGTATATGGAACTGAGAATTGAAAATAGAGAGCAGAAAAAGAAACTGATAGAACTGCAAAGTAGATCGATACATCTCTCAAATGATGCTTCTACGTCTATAAAATTTGTTAAATAAAGAACTATTGTAAAAATCAGGTATAATCAATATTACTTCTGCTCCAAGGCTATAATAGAATTTGACCGAATTGGATATAAAACAGTAATTTATATCTATACGTTCTATTCTATGCAAAGGCAAATATTTCAAAGAAAAAAAATGTATTACTTACAAATTACTTATGTTCGTAGGGATTTCACTAATTCAGGCTCCTCATCTTGCAGAACTAATCATTCGCTTAACATGGAAAGGGGTCGAGGAATAGTAAAAGGTTTTTGTATTTCATAGCCTTACTCGATACGTCAATTGGATCACGTAAAATATCGGACACTAATTCCATCTACATCCTTGGAACTTAAATATATAATTGCAACAACATATTTAATACTGTTTTAATAGCATTTTTCTAATTATTTACATCTATACCTAATAAATATATGTTAATCGAATAAGTTGCCTTACCAAAGAGTAAAAGTATCTGAGGATTAGAAATTTGAGCATTACATAACAAAAGTGCATTACATATATAATATTACATGTAACAAAAGATGAAGACCAAAAAGATCATACATACGATGAATTCATAAAGCGGACAAAGAGATACAGAAACGGCAGAAATTCCAAACAATATTTAACAAAATTCAAAACGGGGGGAGTGAAAATCTATCTCCTTGACGATGATAAGAAACAGTCTGCCTCATGCTCTACAATATCCCAAACAACCAGCGATTGGCACGCCAATGACAACGGATCGAACGAATTCTGTGGGAGAACTGTGCAAAGACAGTGCTTCTATGCTGTTCTCGTAACGTTCTGTACTCTTAGTACTGGGACGACACTCGTATCACGGCACTATTAATGCACCGCAATACAGCACACGGGCTACACGGCCGCTAAACGTTCTGGCATTTTAACTAACTAATCCGGTCACAGATGACTACGGATCAGCTGACACTCCCCGGAAGTGGCAATGTAGTGCTGGTATGGTGTCGCCACCATCTTGCCGTTTCTTATCTTGAATGCTTTTTAGAACATTATTCGGAATTGAATTTGAACACATAGCTCCTTAGTCGCGAATTTGTATGTGCATAATTATGCATGACTGCATACAAACAATAACATACACTTTTATAATCAATGCGATATAAGAATATAAAACGAAGAACTATCCACTCGTATCAAGAGTAAAAGCAGTGTTTGGTACGCCAGGTTCGTTGTAAAATATAATCAAGCATTTAATACAGCAAATGACAGCACATAATAAATCACTGAAAGTATAATGATATGAATAGTAAGAAAAACATATTTATTTGTTAGATGTTTATAAATTCAATTTTAAAGGTCCAAGTCATATTTTATAAATTATTGTTTAACAAGGTGACTTAATGTTGTTTCAAATAGGCGTGAAGTACTAGCTGGTATTTCTGACACTGTAATTTCAATTCTGCTGGATACAGTAAAAACACATTTGCAATCTAAGCAAGGTTTCATTAGATCTGGTAGATTTTCCAAATTTTAAAAAGGGATGCTGCCAGTAGTAGTTGATTCAGCGCCAAGTGATAAACATATACAACAAGCAAAGCAACGTAATCTGATTTAAAATGTTCAAGATAATATAAATTAAACTATTACACTTCTATAATCCATGTAGTGTTTCTGTTCTTTGTAACTTAAAAAGAGTCTTAAGAATGTAACGCAATGTACAGAAGTTTGGAAAAAAAGAAAGCAGGCCTTAATCCGAGATAAAGGAACCTTGGATCTGTTGGGTATCGTGGTTACCGGCGTGCTGTGTTAAGGGATATGTTATTCAGTTTTAATTTTCTGAACAGGAACAATTCAAATAAATCTGGAGTTGACACATTGGAAGAGAAATTCTTCCAGTGAAAAATGCTGTATGCAGTGCAATAGCAGCTTCACATCCCCTTGATATTCTACAGAAAATCTTATACCATGTTACTCGATTTACTAGAATCGAAACTATGAAAACAATTATGTGGTATTTCTGCAAATCCTACCATACACACACACGCACACGTACATACGAAATCCATCAAGATTAAAGATACTGTGTATGTACTGGAGGATGCGTACAATAAGAAAGGACTATTACATGGACAAATTGTAGAATTCCATTTGCAATTGATAATTAGTTTATAAACATTTAGATGCTTTTATCAGAAATTTACATACGTCAAAATTGCAGCACGCAGGTGTAAAAATATCACTTTGCGATCTCATTTCATTATGCCAGTTATACTTATATATCCATCCAGACATAAAGCTTGATAACCTTTCAATTATGCAATAATTATGAATCATTAGACTTTTTGCTGGCGTTGGTCTATTTTATCATTTTCGGAACTTGTGAAGCAGCTAGAACTATAATAACAAAGTACTTTATTCCTTTTCTCATTGTTTCCAAAGAAAATATTAAATATTAGTAACTATGTTCATTTTATTATAAATGTATGAGTAATGTTCAATCTACATAAATAAATATTTTCAAACGTAATTTATTTAATTCTTATTATTTAGCGTTACAAAATATATTACAAAAATATATAAAAATATATTTTACTTTAGTTCTGTAATATTTTAAATATTTTATATTAGCATATTAAACTTTTACAAAAAGTCACAAAATTTTTACAAGTAGGAATGATTTTTCCTTAATTAGTTAATATGTCGATTCATTTTAAAAAGATGGTATTTAATTTTTCAAAATATGTTTCAACTTTAAATTGACCATCAATTTTTATAATTTCATTGCTTTTCATAGATCACCGCCAATTTTCAACTTTCCCATTACGACTTTGTCGATGCAAGTTTTAATTCTCCCAAAGATATATAATATTATGTTATTAGTAAAATTATTTTGCATTTCTAATTAATTTGAACGTAAAAAAAATATATTTCTTATGAGGTAGCATTGCGAGAAAATATTGAGACTCCATTGTTAATGTTGTACCTAGTGGTTAACTAGGTTCTCCTCACCCTGCAACACCTTTTTATCATTTTTAAGATCCAATAACCGTTTACCAGCATCGTCACTTTTAAAATTTACGAAATTTACATACTGTAAATTTTTGCATATGTGATGTTAATTAACTCCTAAATTATGGTTGCTTGGGCAATTGATCAGACTGATTTATGATGTGCTGTAATGTACGAGGAATAGTAAATTTTTTTTTAATATAATGAACAATATAGTATTTGAGCTTACAGTTTTGTTAACAAACTCGCTGTTTAAATTAGTTTGGATGACAATTAACATTTGCATGATCTTTTCCTCTGATTTATCTGTATAAATTGTTCGCTCTTTTCAATTGTCATATATAATTATTCAAATTCATATGTTCCAAATTCTCCTCTAGGAAGGAATCAGGCAACAACGTATCTTATCAATAATGTTTATATTCTGTCAAATAAATTGATTTGTTTACTAAAATATAAATTATACATTCATATATTAATTGTAAACCTTTATGTAATTATTCACATCTGAATTCCACGCAGAATGGCTAAAATCAGACATTCCTTCAATTTTTTGATATTGCCATATCGATTAAAGACTGATTAGTAACAGATTTACTGTCATTGCAAAATAAAAGTGTACATTGCATCACCCATTATTTCCAGCTTCCCACTATAATTTTGTGACTCTGGCTGGTGTTGCTTGTGGTTAATAATCCATAAATTATCGACAACAGGAGTTACCAATAACCGATAACGTATGCTATCACACATGGCTGATGTAATCCATAGTAGATAACTCAAGACTTATCTGCGACTGGAGTTACCTGTCGTCGGTAACTCACGATATATCAACAAGTAGGTGATGCCTGCGGTCGACAAATCATGATATAATAACGGCTGATATTACCAAGAGTCGGTAATGCAAGAACTATAGACGAATGGCATTGCCAGCTATCGGTAATCCATATCTTACTTGACATAACTTAATCTAACATCATCTAAACATAATTTAAACTAAGCTAACCTCAGTTACGCCTAATCTGACTTAACCTACCTTCGCTCAAATCTAGCCCAATCTAACACAACCTAACTTTACCTCTCTTAAACATAAACTAATCAAACCTAAGCTTCCTTAAACCTTTTTTTAACGTGGGGAAATCCTTATGGATCCACGGTGGCCGTCCTTGGAGCTGCTTAGAGGAGACCGGGAACTCTAGACGAACACGTCCGGTCCCCCCTCCCCTGCCGGAATCGTCTGTGGTAACTTAGACGACGCCCTTACCGGAGGGAAGCGTGCTCCATGAGACACACTCCCCCGTTACAGGAATGAATGGCGGCTGGATCATCAACCATCACTCCCGTCTCGTGGAACGCGTGCAATGGTCAATACGTTTTCCCTAACGTACCGACCGCGCTTTCCGGACAATACCCGTGCAAATACACGGGGCATGACCACCAAAGTTGTGCACGGGTGTTGTCGATGCTTTGGGCTAGGCGTGACTTGGACAGACTGGGAGTTAAAACTATAGGATGCGCCAGACCCGATAACCGCCAAGTCGTGGTCCCTGGGGCTTAATCGCCACGATCGTGGGCCGCAAATACGGCAGAGGTGAAGTCCCGCCACCCGAATGGTTCTTAGGACTCCCACTCTAAGATGGAAATTCCCCAACACCCGTGTGGCGAAACGGGGCAAACGTCTATGACGTCGAACTTGTAGGCGACGTCAAGCAGGTCGGGATTGCTCCCTAACACGCTCGGCGGCCTCCTTCGCGACCATGACCTCCTGGCAAAAGTAGACCATGGCCTGCCAGACACCCTGGCGACCAAGCATCACAGACAGGATGCTCGGTAACGAGACGTTCGGACCCCCCTCTACTGCTAATGCCCAACGCGGCACCCTCCGGGCAGGACACTCCTGGAGAGTGTGCCGCGCCGAATCCTCGCATCGCGTCCGATTTGGCACAGGTACCGACCGAAACATCCATGGTCGGTCAGCACCTGTGTAGTTCGGAACGTAAGTCGTCCAGTGCTGCGACTTACCCATCAATCTAAAACGGAATGGATCGCCCCGATGGTCCAGTGTTCGCTGCTACGAGACAACGCTTCCTGCCACCTTGACATTGTGGACCGCCGGGCCTGGAGCGTAAGCTCGTCCCGACTTTTCATTTCCCCTAGCGGGCTGGAGATCTGACCAAGACAAAGGCACCAATAAAGATAGGCGTTTTCGAGCGCCAAGAGCTCGATAGGTGGAAGTCCCGTCAGGGTGGTGACTGCCTCAAAGGCCACCATACGGTACTCCCTAATGACGCATATGGTCACGTCATTACTACATTACTTCACTCACTTCGGAAAAGCGTGATGCTTTTCCGTCTTGCCCTCAGTGTGTGGGGCCATACAGGGGTACCGTGCAGTGCCACGCTTTTCATAACGCTACAATAAAGGCGGCGCGCCCGCTTGCCCGGCTGGGCATGATGCGACTCAAATGAGTTGTGAGTTTACCCAACCGGACGGCCAGACGAACGAATTGTGGGACGAAGCTCTAGAAGATGTCTAGGTATACACCTAGATATTTGATGTCCTCAGCTACCTAAGCGTCGGACGAACCGATTCTCAGCAGACACGGTGCCGGTGCATCCTTCCTACGAAGGTGAAAACAGACGATTTCCGTCTTTTAAGGGGATAACTCCAACCCCAAGCACCGAATTCGTGAGGCGATGGCCGCAATGGCGGCTTCCGCTCGACGGATGGTTCTCCCCAAGTCCTTGCCGGTAGCTAACAGCAATGTTTCATCGGCGTGACACGTAAAGTGCACGCCGATCGGCAGGTAGACCGACAGATCCGTGTCGTACCCCAAGTTCCACCTCGAACTCCTGTGACCATACAACGTGGACGTTGGATTGAGCCGGCGTCAACACCTCCCTAGACGGAAACAAAGTGCCAACAACCCGCTCCAGGAATGAAGGGTCCATCATCTTCGTGAGTGAAGGCGCTCATGGCTTTAACCCTTTTAGCACCGAACGACGATATATCGTCGTTCGGTGGACTTGTCAGAAATACCAACGACGATATATCGTTGCGCCTCCGTTGGAGCCTTATTATACTTATCGTAAGAGATCTCTGTCTCAAAATAACTTTATAAAATGTTGATATACCATTGATATCAATTTATTCTCCATTCATTTCGCAGTATACTGCTTTTTGAATTTTGTAAATATCACGCCTACTTTCGTTTTTACGAGCATTTTCGCAAACCTCTACAAATTTGTCGATTTGGCCCGGTATTCTTCGCCTAGGTACGCTCCATTCGCTCGGTGCTAAAAGGGTTAACTTGTGCATTACAAGTTTATAGGGGCGCCGCTATGAATCCTCACGAAGCATGGACAGGAGTCCGTCTGAAGCCTGAGTCTTGGCACTCCTGACTGTCAGCTGCAGCTGCTTTGTGTGCTCACGATAGTCAGCGTACAGCTGTGCCGTTCTCGCCGCGATGTTTTTACGTTAACGCCTCTTCCTGGTGTACAGGCGCCGAGCGGCACCACAATTAGTGTGGAGCCGCTGTATATCGTCGCGTCATCAGTTCACCGCGCGGTAGGACGGATTGCCTTGGACACATGGCATCGCCGCGCCGCAGACGAATGTCATTACATCCGAGAACCAATCCGCCTGCGCATTGACATCTACTAGCTCAGCAGGAATACCCGGCCAGGTCACTGCTAGAACGGCCGCCATCAGGGCGTCCACACCCATGCCATTCAAGGCCCACCTCCTCCGGTGGTGGGCTGATGGCCCACCTGAATGGGCTGATGGCCAGGGATGGCGTGGAGACTTCTATGTGAATGTGCGCATGACTTGAGAGAACCTCCACGTCGTTGACTCTCCGACACACGGCGCACGCCCAGGGCATTTGCGAAAGAAAGATCCACAATGCTTTCGCCCTGGTCCCGCTCGCACGTACTGGCCAAGCCCTGGTTTAACAACCTGAGACCCAGGCCAGGCACCTCGTCCAGCAGTGATCCCTCTGGTCCATCCTCTGTGAGTGCCATGTAGACAAATACTGTACGTGCTGCGTACAAGGAAACGATGATCTGCAGCTCGTCCAGTAGAATGTCAAAGCGACTGAGAGGCCAGCTCGGTGGCGCATAACCGTCCACCACCAGACAAACCGCCTAGTTGACCGCCATGAAACCGTGGACGCGTGCAACAGGCGCGATCGGCCATATCCGCGACGAGACCGACTGGGCGATCACCACGGAGTAGTCTAAGTCACCAGCCCAGGATGGGCGCTGGAGAACTCGGTACGGTTCCGCGACTACCACCAACTCAACCATGCCACCGCAAAAACCCCGAACCATTAGGTACGGTGGCAGTCGATCCGGCGATGGCATGGTTGAGGTTGGTCTGGATGATCTGGCCGCGGGATGGCGGGAACGTTATGCCGTGTACATCGCCTCCCCCCGGTCAGAATCATCCACGAGAGCGTGTGTAATTGCCCGCCCAATCTCGTCTTCAGTATCCATTCAACGGCGGGAACATCCCACGGTGGTGGGTAATGCTGATGCACCACCCCCTTTATGGAGACTGGTGACTTGTTTCTTGTTTCCCCCGTCAATCCTCCCTTCTTCTGCGCAGCCTTCTGGGCGACGGCTGTGCCCCATTGCTGTTACAGCAGGTCTTATGTGGGGAACAAGACATGCCCTCCGTTCGATGGTCCGCGGGCCGGCCTGTCTCCTTGCAGTCGAAGCATAACGGCGCGGCCGCGGAACAAAGCTTCGCCTGGTGACCGGTCTCGCCGCACCTGTAGCACAAGTGCGACCCGTCCACCTATGCAGTGCACCTCTGCTGGACATGCCCAAGAGCCCTGAAGCAGTAACACTGCTCCGTGCGGGCATTCAATGTCACTACCCGGGCGTGATACCACCCCAACCGGATGCTGCCGGCAGTGACTACTTTCTTGGCCACCGCCAGGGACCAACTATCACTGCCCCCAAAGAGTGCCGAGTCCTCTAGATGAAGACCGGCTTAATCCGGTCTTCATTTCCTCCACCCGGCACTCTCCGCTGCCGGCAATAGCCTCGGCCACTTCAGTTGTGATGACCGACTCGTCCAGGCCGAGCACGCAGAGATCCACCTTCTTGCTCGGTCTGGATACTGTGACGCCGTTGACGGCCAAAGCCTCGCGCAACTTATCAGCCAAAGCAATTGCCTTGGCTTCTTTTTGCGGACCGGTACTTTCAAGAAGGAGCCCGCTGGCCCGTGCCTTCTTTCGGCGGACACTTTTCACCCCAATGTCGGCCAGCTTCACCCTCAACCTGGTGGCAGTCATAACGTCCCTATACGTGAACTTGCTGCTAGGCTGGAGGGTCAGTGCTACCGCCGCTGTACGCGGCAGCCGACTTAACTTCGGCCTATCTTCCGCCTTCTTTTCTTTCTGGGCTTTCGGCGGTGCGGCAAGGGCCGATTGAGCCTTCTTGGCCACCCTTGCGGCCTTTCTTCCCACCACCTAGGCCCATGTACCCTCCTTTATAACACTAGATGAGGTTGATGGGGTGCCGCTACAGTCAAGCATTTCATTTTCTGGCACGCAATCGCCAGCCGTCTTGATGCCCCAGATGAGGCACTTTTGACTTCAGAAGATGATGGGGAAGTGCGCGGCTGCTGGGCTTTCAAGGGCATGGCGTCTCTCTTCTTTGCAGGAGGGATCTCTCTAAGGATCTTCTCCATTTTGGTGTTGATCAGGTCCGCTACCTAATTGAGTAGTGCGGACCCTGTCTCGTACTCGGGTGTCGAAAGACCATTGCCTGGGGACAAAATCCTCACTTCCTTCAAGGGCGAGGCTGGTGTGCCTTACGTGGTATAGCCTTGCATGGCTCGCGAGTTCCAGGTCCGCCAACATTATTGTTGGCGGGCCTGAAGATCACTTGTCTAATGCACTGAGTCTGCCTTGCAGGTGCTTACTTTCCGCCTGCAAGGCCTCTAACGGCGCCTTTAGCGCAGCAATGTTTTCACCCGACGGTGGTGCAGCCGGACGTTTCACCCTCTGTGCCAATTCGATGGTGGCAGCCCTCAAACACCTGGCACCAGCCCTTAAATCCATCTCGATGGTCCCCTTGAGGCTTATTCCTTACCTCCAGACGGAAGTCCTCCATTTCCGACACACGCGATATCAACTTTCCCGGTGTTGGCGAGATGCCTGTGTTATGGTGGATTTCCAGCACGAGATCCACCATCTCCGCCTCACGTTGCACCTGTACGTAGGCCCACTTTGCCTCAGCGAGGCCGACATACTCCCCTGTCGTTGGAGGTCTCTGACGCTTTTTCAATTTCGGGCAGGGTCGCTGCACCGAAAAAGTGGATCGCACCGTTCCCACAGACGTATCAGAATCGTAGGAGGCATCTCTCGATTCTTCAACGGCGCCCTTCTACAGCGCACCACGCACCCTGTCCGAGACAATAGCTGGCCTTGAACCACCGAGTCTTGAACTTACTAGTCACCGCCCTCTCGTCTATTCCTAGGTTTTTTAAAAGTTGAAGAATTTTCCATATTGTTCCCACGAGCGTGGTTGGAAACGGGGTCACTCCTGGTAGAGCCGCCATGCCAAGGGAAGGCTTGTACACCCGGGGGGCGCCAGTAATCCCGGGGTTGGTCGCTAGAGGCAAGTGCAGCTACCGGCCTCGCCCAGCCGCGAGGACTGGGCGTGCTCCATCGCCGCGTATCGCATCTTGAGACTAGGAACTTTTTATAGAGATTTATCCCCTGGCTGGTTGGCCAATTAAAGCAAGCCCCTCGTTCCGGCGAAACATGACCAACGGTTTACGCTATTACGACAGGGGTAACACCACCCCTACCGAGCTATGGGATCACGAGGTCACAACCCCCCGTACCACGAACAGAATTGGCCGTGGCCAGTGGAGGGAGACGACTTCAACCAATAACACTCTTCAACTCTGGGCCTTACCGGCAAGGGAGGCCCTGCCAGAATCCGAAGATCCCGCCGGCATCGCCCCGGAATATCACGGAGGCTACTAGGTATCCACGACCCCCGAAAGCCAGAGCCCCGTTAGCCACCAGAAAATTCCGTTGTTACCATGTTCCACCACGAGGAGGTGGGCATGGCACATATTGTTGCAAAAATGCAACAACTTTAGAACCCAAACTCAATCTAACCTAACCTAACTAGATCAAAGATAACCACACTTCCATCTCGGTTCGAAAGCAACCTCCGCAACTTTTCCTGGGATAAGTCTATGCAGTAAGCCTTCCGCAATTACGTAGTGACAGAGATAATTTACGTAATGTAATGATCGGCGGGTTCAATCGGAGCGGGTCCGCATCAAATACAGAGCACCTACGGCGAAATGGAAACTAACTGTCGGGAAAGAATAAAACTTTACTAAAAAACCATATAGAAATCCGATATATCGACGTATATCTAATATACATCTAACTAAAACATATTTCGAAAAAGACAAAGGATAAGAGGGAACATACTCTAATATATGACATATATAGATCAACGGATGCAAGAGAGAACACTCGATCTCGGTGTAGCGAGACCGGGGCGCCATCCTGAAGCAATCGTATAACGCCGGTTCCGGGATGGTGTAGTCAGGGAATGTGGAGGGTGGAAAGCATAAAATATCAACAATATAACTAAAGAGAAAGGAAAAGAAAATCTGTGAAAGCATTGCACTTATTAAGAGGAAATCCTAAAAATATCAAACAACAGATTGTATAACATACCGTAAGGGCAAGGTACAACGAAATAGACGATATCGTCAGAGAAAGTAAAAAAAAACGAGAAACTTAAAAAGAAAATATTAATTTAGATTGAACGAATCAATATCACTCATTGCGGCAAGCTTAATGGAAATCACGTGACTACTAATCGGTTAGAGTATAAGATAGATGCTGGTCGCGAGTCGAGTGGCCCTAAGAGTTCCTCGCCCGCATCAGGGTAGACGGAGGATGACGGAGGGCCTGTAGCACCCATCCTTGGCGTGAGCGAGGCTGCTTGCATATGCTGCTGAGACGTGCTGCTGGCTCGCGATTTGGAATAAGCTCATGACATAAAAGGATAGGGAAATAGAAAATAATACAAAAAGCGTATATAAAGGAGACAAAGAAAGCCTTGGAAGGAAGTACAGACACGGAAGGAGAAGCATCAGGAGCCGAAGTGAGGGAACCAAAAAGAAAGAGCAGGATAGTGGGAATGTTACCGATAAGAATAACGCCTACACTTTTAAATAGACGAATAGGACATCATCAGACGTAATGATAGATATTCTGAACGAGGATACGGCGAAGCTAATGACATCTTAGAAAATGTTAGTGGCAAACATCGGGCATAAAAAAAGACTGACATCGAACACTTAGCAATTAAAGAAGCAATTAAAGGAGCAGGAAGAATTCGAGGACAGGCAGTGAGAAGAGGAGAAGCAGGAAAAACGACAGAAATACGAAAAGATGACGCAAGGAAATCGAGGGCGGAAGATATAATCCTAGAATTTAACAAAAAACAGGCATAGAGAACAAAATAAAGGAGATAAAAGGAACTCTGGAAAAAGTATTCGAAGTAAAACATACGAGTGCGAGTGTAATGCTCCAAATAAGGGACATATACCCGTTAGGTGACCAGAGAGGAAATGAAGGAGTACATAAATCGAAAACTGAAAATAATCGAAGAAAAGGATAGTGGTATAAACATCAAGTTGTTAAACCATACGTGGAGAGGCAACCGAGCCGCGTTAGTTGAATTTGGACAAGAATACAGTAAAGAGCTGGAGAAGGTCAAATGACTCAAAATAGCATTAACACCCTGTCCCTGCAAAGTGCTACCGAAAATAGAGAGATGCTTCAAATGCCATAAACAGGGACATATCGGCAGAAATTGCGAAGAAGTCGAAGATAATAAGGGAATTTGCAGAGATGCGGGTCCCAGATTTATACGATGATCGGTTGCATCGCGAATAAACCGAAATGTATCATCTGCAGCGAGGCAAGAAGAAGGGATCCGTAAATTAGTCACGTTACCGGAGCTTTATTTGTCCGGTCTACAGATAGGTCTTGATAGAAAAACAAAACGAGAAATGAATATGGAATTGAAGGTCCTACAAATCAATCTGAACAGATGCCGAATCGCGCAAGATATCATGCAGCAAATGCGAGTGATTTCCGACGTGGTAATAATATCGGAAGCACACAAGATGGAAGAATACTAACTGCAAGACGAGAACGGTGACGCTGCGATATGGATAACCGGCGTTAATCGAAAATGTTTCACATATGGCACCACATACTCCTCGATCGGAATCGTTCATGCAATGGTCGAAGGAACAAAAGCTATAAGCTGCTACTTCTCGCCGAACAGGAACGAAAAGAAATCGAAGAATATATAAACGAAATTGAGGTTTATATAGGAAAGGGAGAGAAAACAAACAGAATAATAATCGCAGGTGAGCTGAACGAAAAATCGGTAATCAGGGGTAGTAAGAAGAACAACCGTAGAGAGGAAAAGATCTCAAAATGGCTCTAAGAAACGATCTAACCGCGACGAATCCGAAAGAAGACTATACATACTTTAAGAACCGAAACAAATAAAAAATAGACATAATGTTGATAGGAGGTTGCATATACGCTGAGTTGCGTAAAGCAGAAGTGTTTGAGATATTTTCAGCGTCCGACCATCAATACGTACTACGTATCTTCTAAAGTATGAATTACGAGAATAACGGAGAGGGATATGCAAGCGTCGATGGAAAGAAAGCGAACTGGGACGATGCAAATAAATGATGGACTTATATAATATATAGATATTTCTTTTTATTTAGAGGGGATGATCTAGTTTTAAGTAACTAAAATATATGATAAGTGTAATTTGTGACGGTGTTCCCGTTTACAATTCGCAAATAGGGGGGGGGGGGGGGGGGGGGTAATTATACCAGTAATAAGGGGGTATATAACAATTTTAATCCGGGGTTAGGTCGTGGTACAAAATATCCACGTTATTACACTTTCTGCGGATTCGCCAACGCCAAGTAAAAGAACAAATTAATTGCCTAGCCAGTGGATAGTTCGAAGCTGCGAGGATGGGACTTTTTGGGCGCCAGCTACTCAAGAAGTAGCAAAAACTAATAGATTACACAACCCGGGGAAACTTCGGGGCAGAATAACTCTCGAAACTTGGAACTGCTCCTTCGTTCGACTACGTCTAGCCGAATACGCTAATTCGGGTCGCGGGATACTAAACTCACGGCTTCTTTCTATATTGCCTCGACGCAGAATTGCTAACAAGGACTACTAAATGTTACACGGTACGCCGCGTATGATCGGGGATCACCACCAGTTATACGATATAAAATTCAATACAGGATATCAGAAATGCGGCAGGGAAAATGGGACGCTTTAGCGTATAAGGACTCACGCTCTCTTTTCCAGGTTTCTGGATGCCGATTCTCGTTCCTTTTCCTCTCTCTGTCTCCCTCTGTCTCTCTCTCTCTCTGTCTCCCTCTGTCTCTCTCTCTCTCTCTGTCTCCCTCTGTCTCTCTCTCTCTCTCTCTCTGTCTCTCTCTCTCTCTCTCTGTCTCCCTCTGTCTCTCTCTCTCTCTCTCTCCCTCTCCCTCTGTCTCTCCCCCCCTCTCTCCCCCCCCTCTCTCTCTCCACAAAATCGCTCGTTTATTTATCTCGTCTGGTCACTTGCTAGCTCGTTCGCTTAATGAATCCGCTGGGGGTCTTCGGATCTCCGAGATCCTCCGTATGGCTCCTTGGTGGGGTAGGCTGTACCCTTCGGTATTGTTCGGGGCATCGATCGGTGGATTTCAGGGATCCTCTCTTCTCGCCCCCTTGGGTGTCTCTAGGGTGGGTCCTCCTGATCATTTGAACTGCGGCGCGTATCGCGCGGCGCTTTCCACGGCTCACCTGCAGGTCCGCTGTATTCTTGAATTTCTCTCTTAATGTGTTCAGGGGAGGGGTGGAGGTTCTTCTCACACCCAAAAACCATTCTATGCGTCTCCATGGACGATGGCAGCGGTCATATCTTCGCAGGGCCTTGGATCATATCCCTTGGATTTAAGGGTCTTCTCCTTTTATTCTCTTTCTGACTCCTCCACCGTCGAGCCCGTCACGCTACCTTGGCGCACAGCCCTTCCGCGAACCAGCGGTCTGCTTATCCGATGAAGAGACGTCTTCTGGGTCGTTTCTTCCATCAGCTCGCCAGTCTAATCCGTAAAAGGTTCTACCATAGCGTATTTCACGCTTCTCGCAAATACGTATAATGAAGTAGTATAGCATGAACTTACAATTACGTGTGTTGTTTGTGTCTTGCATTCTTAACGTGTGTAACTTGAATTTATGAATTCTTATACGCAGCAATACATTAATCGGATATAGTATATATATGTATGTAAGATCCTTAGAAGTAGAGAACACGTTGTGGTAAAGTCGGCTCCCTGAATTGGAAGAGTCTCCATTGAGGTGATAGGCTGCGGATAGGTGGGAGTGAAGCGTAGGGCTCGTCGGTGAGATTGAAACAGCGATGCCTGATGTGAACGAGCCATGGATACTGGTCGAGAAGACCCATGTGTGGAATGGGTGGCAGGCGCTACACACAACATTACACTTAGAAGCGCTATCCCGTTACATGAATTTGTAGAACTCACATTCCTTTCAAGAGCAGAAACAGATAAGTATAATGCAATGCGGGGAGTCGCCATCTTAGATCGGTTGGGGACGGTCACGCGTCGCGTCGCTCCGTAAAAATGTAGTGTTTTCGGTAAAAATATCGTCGGGAAATTAGAACAGAGTGTTACAAAGTGTTTCTATAGTGATTGTGAGCAACTAGTGATAATAACTTCAGTGATACAGTGTAAATGTGGACAGAAAAGTGAAAGTGAATGTGAAAACCTGGAGCGGGCGGTACCCACGCGCCGATGGACCCACGCCAACGGCCCGCAGCCTCGTCTCACGGAATCACCCCATGACCCAGGCGTCATCCACACACCAAAATACGTGGAACGACGTCAGCTTCATTTTGGTGTAACAAGAACAAAGAGCGGACAAGAAGCAGCAAAGGTAAGTCTATTTTAAAAATACCTTAATCGAAGGTGACAGGGCGTCGGCCATATTGGACGCCATCTTGGCCGCCACCCTGGACATAAGCATGGAGCGGTGATTGTGCACGCCGTTGAGGAACGGCGACCCCACGTTTCGAGCTGGGAAGCGATCGGCCAGGTTGGCGTATGGGACTCCCGACTGGTGGGTAGTGGTGAAATTTTATGTAGTAGTGGACACTTAGTGCCCTGATTAAGTATCCCCGGCATCCGAGACCCGGGCGGCTAGTGGGACCTCGAGAGATATGGATAGAACATCGAAAAATCGGAGGATCCATGTTCGAAAATCGAGAATTTAGAAATAGAGAGAAATTTAGAGGTTGAAAGTCCAGAATATATTTATTTTATTCTTATCCAAAGACTTCCTCGAAGGCAATATGCCGCTGACACTTGGGGAAAACCCCAGATAACTGCGGCTATTTTTATGACCTGCGAAATAAAGGTACCGGTAGTGGACGGTTCCAAAGCAAATATTTTCGAAGTTAATATTTTCGAATATTATGGAAGTAAATATTTTGTAAGTAAATATTCTCGACGGCCAAATCGTCCCGGCTCGAAATTAGATGTCGGGAAACTAGCGGTGATCTCTCGCTGGCCGGCCTAGTCGCTTTCCAAGGTACATGCGCATATATGAACTGGCTCGTACTTGGCTGAGGTTTTCGAAATAAAGGGGTCTCGAACGAGCCATGCGGCCATGATACATATCTTCCAGGCGGTTAATCACGCAGCTGACCGTCGCAAGGGCCCCAATCGACCGGCTGAATATTTTCAAGTATTTTCGATAGATATTTCTTAATGTTTGACGGACGACCAGCGGATACCCAATTTCGAATACGAGACTCCGAATTTCGTCCACGGATGGCCCGCTTTATTTAAGACTTTTGATAACCCGCCCTGAAATACCACCGGAACGAGGAATGAATCACGTGTACCCTCTGCTGCGCACACAGGATTACTGGAGATAACGAGATTTGTGTAAGCCTAAACCGTGCCGGGGTCGACATCGCTATCTCCTCCGGGAATCCCCGGCGTGAGTCCTGCCATGTGCTAGTCTACAACTTCCAGAAGAAGCTCCTGCGAGTGTCTAGATAAATGCCAGACCGCGGTTACCGACAAGGCCCTCGCGTGAGTTCTGCCGAACAGAACCGCAGTCTCGAAACAAAAACAAAAACATACGAGTCCCAAAAACCTAAGTAAAGCGTAAAGGGTCCCAGCTACCTGCCGCGCGACATAAAGGGTGCCGCATGTAGACCATGGATACCCTAGTTCGACGTTGGGACTCGAAAATCGTCGGCGGACGATCTTAATAAACACTAAAACACCACACACGTATGTTCTCAGCATCGCCCGTTGCAGAAAAGATGCACATCACACACACACACACACACACGCGCGCGCGCGCGCGCGCACGCACACACACACATACCGGAACATAAAAGTAAAAGCAGAAGGGTCTCTAGCGAGCGTCCCCTTGCCGTTTTATTCGCAAAATCGGATAACCGGAGACCGCGGACCGGGCAGGACAGCGCCGGTGCGCGCTGATGGGGAGCAACCCCCCCCCCCCCCTCGCAACGTAAGAAATCGCGAAATCGGAAACATAGACGTAAATATTCCAACCCAACCCCATCGCGACCGTACCGATATCGACGCCGACGCCTGCGTCCGTAATTGCGTCCACGGGAATTAGAATTTTGCAGCTGAATATGCAGTATTCAGCTACGGTATCAGGAGAGGTGCGTCAGCTCATAACTCAGAAGCGTTTAGACGTCCTGCTGTTGCAGGAACCATATGTTAGAACGCTGGGCTCGAGCCACACCGTGAGCGGTTTAGGAATCGGGACGAGGGTGGCGGCCGTCGGCTCACAATACCCGTGGGCGGCAGTCGCCGTTTGCAACCCTCGGTTTGAAATGGTTTTTGTCTCGCACCTTAGCGCCCCGCACTCTGTTTGCGCGGAGGTGCTGGCGCCCGGCTTCTCCGTATATGTCGTGCCATGCTACTTCCAGTTTAGCGACGATATCGAGGGACACCTCAGGCATCTCGAAGCGGTGTTTCGTTCCCTGAGGGGGAAGAGGCTCTTAGTTTCGCTAGATGCCAACGCTCGGTCGTCACTCTGGGAGCCACAGAGCACAGACGATAGAGGTGCTCAATTCGAGGAGCTCATTCGAGCGGTCGGCATGGAAGTTGTGAACGACATTGAACAGCCGCCTACCTACTGGTCGACCAGGGGTTCGTCTTTTATCGATGTTACCCTGGCGTCGCCATCTATGCTCCCCCTTGTTCGGGGCTGGAGGGTCAGGAGCGGCTGTGTAAACAGTGATCATAACACCATAGATATCGGGCTAAGAGTGCCGAGAGCCGAAGCGGCGGGACGGTGCGAAGCGAGCACTCGGTTCGACACTCTCGGTAGGAATTTTTTTTCCAAACTATCGCCAATATACGAATTTTAACTCTCGGTAGGAATTTTTTTTATCAAACTACCCCCAATATACGAACTTTAACTCTCGGTAGGAATTTTTTCAAACTAACTCCCGGTCCGACATTTGTATTTTGCTGTTAATCTCTTTTGCGCAATTCTTTACTAGCCAAACCTAAACCCGTACCGTCGGGTACTTGACTGTAAATAATGCGACTTGTACAACGGGCACGTCCTATTATCCGGTGTAGGTTTGGCTATTAACCCTTAACGAACGAGCGCATTTTTCTAAAACTATGACCAGTAGGTCGACGGATTTTAAAGAAATTAACTGCTTCATTTCCATAGCGAGAAAAGGTACATAATTAATATCGCTTTATTGGATTTTATAAAAACTTACAGTAATAATAGGTAGTATTTGAACATATATGCCCATAGAAAAGAACACTGAAGTGAAAATTTCGGAAAAATAATAGGAATTGAAATAAACATATAGATGCGTGTATGTCATGTGTAGATTTGTGTACATTATAAATTTATTTTTCATAGATTAACGATATATTTATATTTTTTTGGGTGTGGTACTTCTCCCAACAGTCCCCAATGTGAATACCAGGTTTTTTACTACAAGTATCGCAATAATTACGTGTTTCGCGCCTTCCTCCCGGCGTTTTCCTATCTGAGCAAACAGCGCAATCTTTTTTTGTACCTGTACGAATAACATGAAATTTTCCGTCCAACCTGTCTTCTGTTTGCAAATTCGACACCCGACGTTGGGGTTGTGCTGGTGTTCTAAAGTCACCCCTTAATTGTTCTATCAATATTTTTCTAAATTTCAAATGTGAAACTGGCTTCAAATTCATTTGTTGTCTTTGTTGTCGGTATATTATGTATGAATTGACGCAGCAAATTTCCAATCCCCCAAAAAATAGCTTTCTCCACCATTTTAAAGATTTTCTTAGAAAACTATATGACACTGCATAATGATCTGCACGGTCAACTCCTCCCATAGATTTAGTGTAGTTTGTTGCAATGTCTGGCTTGTCAATCGATATTTCTTCACCACTACGTATTTTTCTATTTACTTTGGTAATTTTTGCTGCATCCCAAGTACTCAGCATGGTGACAACTTTTTTGTCTTTCCATGCTAACACTAATGTGTTACGTTTTCTTAGAGCAATTCTATTTTTTATAGTAAATTTCGGTTTTTTAATTTCTTGAGGTAATCCTTTTCGGTTTGGTTTTATCGTGCCCGTAAGATGGCATTTCAGTTTTAGTAATTCGGTAGCTAAAGATAAACTTATATAATACCGATCTGTAAACATATGATATCCTTCAGCTGAGGGAATTTTTCCTAATAATTTTTTATATAAGTATAAAGGTATTCTGGTAGTTACTGGAAGTTCCGGATTTGGAAGATTTTCTGTTGTTATAGAACCATAATATGGCAGTATAGAGTACACATTTCCAGATTTTGAATCGGCTAAAACATATATTCTTATACCCCATTTATTTGGTTTTATGGGATTATAGGTAATGAAACCAGTTTTGCCTTTAAACTGAACTACTGCTTCATCTACCGAAATACATTGTTCTGGTATAAAGTGCTGTGAAAACTTAGAATCTATGTATTCTAAAAAATTACTAGTTCTTTGAATTCGCGTCTTCAAAGATGGATACCCGGGCGGAATTTCCTTCAAGTGTAGCATCCAAAATATTTGATTGAAACGATCCCTTGTGAATGTATCCGAATAGAATGGAATACTGCTAATATTATTTGTTGACCAGTATTCAAACTTATTTTCTAACGGCATTGTGCCCATATTGAAAATTACAGAAAGAAAAGCCCAAAATTCTTCTTTTTCTACATTTTTCCAATTATTCCAAATTGATCGCTTTGTCAATCTCTTTCCCCTTATTTTGCTATTTGCATAATTATTAGTTTCTTTTATTATGTTATCAACTAATTCATCTGTAAAGTACAATTTGAATATATCGATAGGCTCAACAATATTAGGAGAAATTTGTGGCCCTGTAACTTTTGGAGATACTGTAAATTTTATTTGTTGAAAAATATCATCTCGTTCAGTAACATTTTCCCATTCGCTTGAGTCGTCACTATCACCGTTTATATTTTCGCTCTGGCTAAGTTCATCATCAGTATCACTATCCATAATACGCATAACACGTTTTTTTCAGGAAGTAAGTCACTATCAGAACTGTCGTAATTATTATTTTGATCACTGTCTGTAATAGGCGTAACACGTTTTTTTTTTTTAAGATGTAAGTCACTATCAGAACTATCGTAATTATCACTTTCATCTTCATCTACTACATTTCTCCAATTTTCTTTTTCAAACACATAAAATTCACCTTCGCTACTAGAAAATTCCAGGTTTCTACTGGTACTTGGTTCTTCAACACTCCTTTTCTTTGCCATATTTTATAAGGCTTAAATTATGAATAGAAAAAATAAAAATAGCACGCATGTACGCACGACTTCGTTTCTCTTTCTTCTAACAGAAGGTGCTCCGAAAATGACGATAACAAACTTTATTGACCGTATATAAAACGATGTATTTTCCTGAATCCTCGGAGAGGAATGAGAGGAATGCGCTCCAGAATGCGACAAAAAACAATTGCCGATCGCCCTTAATTGTTGCATGTATAATTAAAGCCAAACCTAACAGATTTCCTAGAATATCACGTCATGCTGCGTGTATGGCGGCATTCGATTTTTTTAGAATATTTATAATGTCGCGAGTATGGCGGCATTCGTTTGTTAAGAGTTAAAGAAGTTCAGTCTCTGTCAGTTCTCTTTATTAAGCGCGTTTATTCCGTTCACGCCGTCGGCCGTCTATTTATTGTCTGCCCTACACCAGGACGGTGATCAGGCGTGCTTCCTCACCCAGACGGGTATACGCGACGGAATCGAGCCTCTACCTCCCAGGGTACTCCCACCTCACTGAAACGGGCGATGGAAAAATCCAGATGTGCCGGGGCGCCTTTCCCACCGGGCGAGTCCTTCAGCTACTCCGTCGGAGAGGACGAATCCTAACCGCCGGAGCACCCACGGGGAACCTCGGGGAGGCGAACTCGCTACGTGTACGCGAACACGCTCACTCTGACCCTTTTTGAATTACTAAGCATCAGTTTGGCCAAATATTGATGCTCCAGACTGCCTGCTCAGTCTATTCATGTTTGTTCTACGAAAAGGATTCGGACTATTTTGGGCAATCGTTGATGCACCAAACCTCCGAGTCTTAAATTAATTCGATTGGATATGGTAGCTCCAGAGCCCCGTTAGCCACCGGGCAAGCCCGGTGCCCAGGTTCCACCACGAGGAGGTGGGGATGGGTACTTCCTGGACACCCAGGTTCTGGAACCCCGGTTCTGGAACCCCCGTCGGCCGTCTATTTGGAAGGTGCCAGCGGCGTATTGCTTTGCGCCGAGTCATAAAAAAGCCGCCCACGCTCGACGTTTAATATTGATATTATTAAACGCCAAGTGCCAGCGGCTTGTAC